>NW_026696177.1:0-58728 GCF_030435755.1 Ochotona princeps | reverse complement strand
TAGAGCATCCCACACAAACCAATGCTCCACAGGCGGGTTTCACATGCCACCAACTCCACATTCACAGACAACTTCAGCGCCACAGCCATTTTCAGATAGCCCTCAATGCAAAGGCTCTAGGCGCAAATATTGGTGTGAGAGTTAATTCAATCAAGGAAACACTGCATGTTGGTGAAGCGCATATTGAAGAAGAATCAGCCGAGTGGTTCTTGTGGGAGAACAACTCCATTTTGGCTCACTAACTTCACACACCATCAGGCTTCCATGCAGCTCTCAAGGAAACTCAGTTTTCACACTCTAGGCTTAATGCCCTTTGAGTGCCTAAGAATGAAATGCACCTGGTAGAGCATCCCACACAAACCAATGCTCCACAGGCGGGTTTCACATGCCACCAACTCCACATTCACAGACAACTTCAGCGCCAAAGCCATTTTCAGATAGCCCTCAATGCAAAGGCTCTAGGTGCAAATATTGGTGTGAGAGCTAATTCAATCAAGGAAACACTGCATGTTGGTGAAGCGCATATTGAAGAAGAATCAGCCGAGTGGTTCTTGTGGGAGAACAACTCCATTTGGCTTACTAACTTCACACACCATCAGGCTTCCAAGCAGCTCTCAAGGAAACTCAGTTTTCACACTCTAGGCTTAATGCCCTTTGAGTGCCTAGGAATGAAATGCAGCTTGGGGAGCATCCCACACAAACCAATGCTCCACAGGCGGGTTTCACATGCCACCAACTCCACATTCACAGACAACTTCAGCGCCAAAGCCGTTTTCAGGTAGCCCTCAATGCAAAGGCTCCAGGCCCAAATATTGGTGTGAGAGCTAATTCAATCAAGGAAACACTGCATGTTGGTGAAGCGCATATTGAAGAAGAATCAGCCGAGTGGTTCTTGTGGGAGAACAACTCCATTTGGCTCACTAACTTCACATACCATCAGGCTTCCAAGCAGCTCTCAAGGAAACTCAGTTTTCACACTCTAGGCTTAATGCCCTTTGACTGCCTAGGAATGAAATGCAGCTGGTAGAGCATCCCACACAAACCAATGCTGCACATGCGGGTTTCACATGCCACCAACTCCACATTCACAGACAACTTCAACGCCAAAGCCATTTTCAGATAGCCCTCAATGCAAAGGCTCTAGGTGCAAATATTGGTGTGAGAGCTAATTCAACCAAGGAAACACTGCATGTTGGTGAAGCGCATATTGAAGAAGAATCAGCCGAGTGGTTCTTGTGGGAGAACAACTCCATTTGGCTCACTAACTTCACACACCATCAGGCTTCCAAGCAGCTCTCAAGGAAACTCAGTTTTCACACTCTAGGCTTAATGCCCTTTGAGTGCATTATCTAGGAAAGAACCTGGTGGAGCATCCCACACAAACGAATGCTCCACAGGCGGGTTTCACATGCCACCAACTCCACATTCACAGACAACTTCAGCGCCAAAGCCATTTTCAGATAGCCCTCAATGCAAAGGCTCTCGGCGAAAATATTGGTGTGAGAGCTAATTCAATCAAGGAAACACTGCATGTTGGTGAAGCGCATATTGAAGAAGAATCAGCCGAGTGGTTCTTGTGGGACAACAACTCCATTTGGCTCACTAACTTCACACACCATCAGGCTTCCTTGCAGCTCTCAAGGAAACTCAGTTTTCACACTCTAGGCTTAATGCCCTTTGAGTGCATTATGAAGGAATGAACCTGGTAGAGCATCCCACACAAACCAATGCTCCACATGCGGGTTTCACATGCCACCAACTCCACATTCACAGACAACTTCAGCGCCAAAGCCATTTTCAGATAGCCCTCAATGCAAAGGCTCTAGGCGCAAATATTGGTGTGAGAGCTAATTCAATCAAGGAAACACTGCATGTTGGTTAAGCGCATATTGAAGAAGAATCAGCCGAGTGGTTCTTGTGGGACAACAACTCCATTTGGCTCACTAACTTCACACACCATCAGGCTTCCATGCAGCTCTCAAGGAAACTCAGTTTTCACACTCTAGGCTTAATGCCCTTTGAGTGCATTATGTAGGAATGAACCTGGTAGAGCATCCCACACAAACCAATGCTCCACAGGCGGGTTTCACATGCCACCAACTCCACATTCACAGACAACTTCAGCGCCAAAGCCATTTTCAGATAGCCCTCAATGCAAAGGCTCTAGGTGCAAATATTGGTGTGAGAGCTAATTCAATCAAGGAAACACTGCATGTTGGTGAAGCGCATATTGAAGAAGAATCAGCTGAGTGGTTCTTGTGGGAGAACAACTCCATTTGGCTCACTAACTTCACACACCATCAGGCTTCCATGCAGCTCTCAAGGAAACTCAGTTTTCACACTCTAGGCTTAATGCCCTTTGAGTGCATTATCTAGGAATGAACCTGGTAGAGCATCCCACACAAACCAATGCTCCACAGGCGGGTTTCACATGCCACCAACTCCACATTCACAGACAACTTCAGCGCCAAAGCCATTTTCAGATAGCCCTCAATGCAAAGGCTCTAGGTGCAAATATTGGTGTGAGAGCTAATTCAACCAAGGAAACACTGCATGTTGGTGAAGCGCATATTGAAGAAGAATCAGCTGAGTGGTTCTTGTGGGAGAACAACTCCATTTGGATCACTAACTTCACACACCATCAGGCTTCCATGCAGCTCTCAAGGAAACTCAGTTTTCACACTCTAGGCTTAATGCCCTTTGAGTGCATTATCTAGGAAAGAACCCGGTAGAGCATCCCACACAAACGAATGCTCCACAGGCGGGTTTCACATGCCACCAACTCCACATTCACAGACAACTTCAGCGCCAAAGCCATTTTCAGATAGCCCTCAATGCAAAGGCTCTAGGCGCAAATATTGGTGTGAGAGCTAATTCAATCAAGGAAACACTGCATGTTGGTGAAGCGCATATTGAAGAAGAATCAGCCGAGTGGTTCTTGTGGGAGAACAACTCCATTTGGCTCACTAACTTCACACACCATCAGGCTTCCAAGCAGCTCTCAAGGAAACTCAGTTTTCACACTCTAGGCTTAATGCCCTTTGAGTGCCTAAGAATGAAATGCACCTGGTAGAGCATCCCACACAAACCAATGCTCCACAGGCGGGTTTCACATGCCACCAACTCCACATTCACAGACAACTTCAGCGCCACAGCCATTTTCAGATAGCCCTCAATGCAAAGGCTCTAGGCGCAAATATTGGTGTGAGAGTTAATTCAATCAAGGAAACACTGCATGTTGGTGAAGCGCATATTGAAGAAGAATCAGCCGAGTGGTTCTTGTGGGAGAACAACTCCATTTTGGCTCACTAACTTCACACACCATCAGGCTTCCATGCAGCTCTCAAGGAAACTCAGTTTTCACACTCTAGGCTTAATGCCCTTTGAGTGCATTATTTAGGAATGAACCTGGTAGAGCATCCCACACAAACCAATGCTCCACAGGCGGGTTTCACATGCCACCAACTCCACATTCACAGACAACTTCAGCGCCAAAGCCATTTTCAGATAGCCCTCAATGCAAAGGCTCTAGGTGCAAATATTGGTGTGAGAGCTAATTCAATCAAGGAAACACTGCATGTTGGTGAAGCGCATATTGAAGAAGAATCAGCCGAGTGGTTCTTGTGGGAGAACAACTCCATTTGGCTTACTAACTTCACACACCATCAGGCTTCCAAGCAGCTCTCAAGGAAACTCAGTTTTCACACTCTAGGCTTAATGCCCTTTGAGTGCCTAGGAATGAAATGCAGCTTGGGGAGCATTACACACAAACCAATGCTCCACAGGCGGGTTTCACATGCCACCAACTCCACATTCACAGACAACTTCAGCGCCAAAGCCGTTTTCAGGTAGCCCTCAATGCAAAGGCTCCAGGCCCAAATATTGGTGTGAGAGCTAATTCAATCAAGGAAACACTGCATGTTGGTGAAGCGCATATTGAAGAAGAATCAGCCGAGTGGTTCTTGTGGGAGAACAACTCCATTTGGCTCACTAACTTCACACACCATCAGGCTTCCAAGCAGCTCTGAAGGAAACTCAGTTTTCACACTCTAGGCTTAATGCCCTTTGACTGCCTAGGAATGAAATGCAGCTGGTAGAGCATCCCACACAAACCAATGCTGCACATGCGGGTTTCACATGCCACCAACTCCACATTCACAGACAACTTCAACGCCAAAGCCATTTTCAGATAGCCCTCAATGCAAAGGCTCTAGGTGCAAATATTGGTGTGAGAGCTAATTCAACCAAGGAAACACTGCATGTTGGTGAAGCGCATATTGAAGAAGAATCAGCCGAGTGGTTCTTGTGGGAGAACAACTCCATTTGGCTCACTAACTTCACACACCATCAGGCTTCCAAGCAGCTCTCAAGGAAACTCAGTTTTCACACTCTAGGCTTAATGCCCTTTGAGTGCATTATCTAGGAAAGAACCTGGTAGAGCATCCCACACAAACGAATGCTCCACAGGCGGGTTTCACATGCCACCAACTCCACATTCACAGACAACTTCAGCGCCAAAGCCATTTTCAGATAGCCCTCAATGCAAAGGCTCTAGGTGCAAATATTGGTGTGAGAGCTAATTCAATCAAGGAAACACTGCATGCTGGTGAAGCGCATATTGAAGAAGAATCAGCCGAGTGGTTCTTGTGGGACAACAACTCCATTTGGCTCACTAACTTCACACACCATCAGGCTTCCTTGCAGCTCTCAAGGAAACTCAGTTTTCACACTCTAGGCTTAATGCCCTTTGAGTGCATTATGTAGGAATGAACCTGGTAGAGCATCCCACACAAACCAATGCTCCACATGCGGGTTTCACATGCCACCAACTCCACATTCACAGACAACTTCAGCGCCAAAGCCATTTTCAGATAGCCCTCAATGCAAAGTCTCTAGGCGCAAATATTGGTGTGAGAGCTAATTCAATCAAGGAAACACTGCATGTTGGTGAAGCGCATATTGAAGAAGAATCAGCCGAGTGGTTCTTGTGGGACAACAACTCCATTTGGCTCACTAACTTCACACACCATCAGGCTTCCATGCAGCTCTCAAGGAAACTCAGTTTTCACACTCTAGGCTTAATGCCCTTTGAGTGCATTATGTAGGAATGAACCTGGTAGAGCATCCCACACAAACCAATGCTCCACAGGCGGGTTTCACATGCCACCAACTCCACATTCACAGACAACTTCAGCGCCAAAGCCATTTTCAGATAGCCCTCAATGCAAAGGCTCTAGGTGCAAATATTGGTGTGAGAGCTAATTCAATCAAGGAAACACTGCATGTTGGTGAAGCGCATATTGAAGAAGAATCAGCTGAGTGGTTCTTGTGGGAGAACAACTCCATTTGGCTCACTAACTTCACACACCATCAGGCTTCCATGCAGCTCTCAAGGAAACTCAGTTTTCACACTCTAGGCTTAATGCCCTTTGAGTGCATTATCTAGGAATGAACCTGGTAGAGCATCCCACACAAACCAATGCTCCACAGGCGGGTTTCACATGCCACCAACTCCACATTCACAGACAACTTCAGCGCCAAAGCCATTTTCAGATAGCCCTCAATGCAAAGGCACTAGGTGCAAATATTGGTGTGAGAGCTAATTCAATCAAGGAAACACTGCATGTTGGTGAAGCGCATATTGAAGAAGAATCAGCTGAGTGGTTCTTGTGGGAGAACAACTCCATTTGGCTCACTAACTTCACACACCATCAGGCTTCCAAGCAGCTCTCAAGGAAACTCAGTTTTCACACTATAGGCTTAATGCCCTTTGAGAGCATTATCTAGGAATGAACCTGGTAGAGCATCCCACACACACCAATGCTCCACAGGCGGGTTTCACATGCCACCAACTCCACATTCACAGACAACTTCAGCGCCAAAGCCGTTTTCAGGTAGCCCTCAATGCAAAGGCTCCAGGCCCAAAAATTGGTGTGAGAGCTAATTCAATCAAGGAAACACTGCATGTTGGTGAAGCGCATATTGAAGAAGAATCAGCCGAGTGGTTCTTGTGGGAGAACAACTCCATTTGGCTCACTAACTTCACACACCATCAGGCTTCCAAGCAGCTCTCAAGGAAACTCAGTTTTCACACTCTAGGCTTAATGCCCTTTGAGTGCATTATCTAGGAAAGAACCTGGTTGAGCATCCCACACAAACCAATGCTTCACAGGCGGGTTTCACATGCCACCAACTCCACATTCACAGACAACTTCAGCGCCAAAGCCATTTTCAGATAGCCCTCAATGCAAAGGCTCTCGGCGAAAATATTGGTGTGAGAGCTAATTCAATCAAGGAAACACTGCATGTTGGTGAAGCGCATATTGAAGAAGAATCAGGCGAGTGGTTCTTGTGGGACAACAACTCCATTTGGCTCACTAACTTCACACACCATCAGGCTTCCATGCAGCTCTCAAGGAAACTCAGTTTTCACACTCTAGGCTTAATGCCCTTTGAGTGCATTATGTAGGAATGAACCTGGTAGAGCATCCCACACGAACCAATGCTCCACATGCGGGTTTCACATGCCACCAACTCCACATTCACAGACAACTTCAGCGCCAAAGCCATTTTCAGATAGCCCTCAAGGCAAAGGCTCTAGGCCCAAATATTGGTGTGAGAGCGAATTCAATCAAGGAAACACTGCATGTTGGTGAAGCGCATATTGAAGAAGAATCAGCCGAGTGGTTCTTGTGGGAGAACAACTCCATTTGGCTCACTAACTTCACACACCATCAGGCTTCCATGCAGCTCTCAAGGAAACTCAGTTTTCACACTCTAGGCTTAATGCCCTTTGAGAGCATTATCTAGGAATGAACCTGGTAGAGCATCCCACACACACCAATGCTCCACAGGCGGGTTTCACATGCCACCAACTCCACATTCACAGACAACTTCAGCGCCAAAGCCGTTTTCAGGTAGCCCTCAATGCAAAGGCTCCAGGCCCAAAAATTGGTGTGAGAGCTAATTCAATCAAGGAAACACTGCATGTTGGTGAAGCGCATATTGAAGAAGAATCAGCCGAGTGGTTCTTGTGGGAGAACAACTCCATTTGGCTCACTAACTTCACACACCATCAGGCTTCCAAGCAGCTCTCAAGAAAACTCAGTTTTCACACTCTAGGCTTAATGCCCTTTGAGTGCATTATCTAGGAAAGAACCTGGTAGAGCATCCCACAGAAACGAATGCTCCACATGCGGGTTTCACATGCCACCAACTCCACATTCACAGACAACTTCAGCGCCACAGCCATTTTCAGATAGCCCGCAATGCAAAGGCTCTCGGTGAAAATATTGGTGTGAGAGCTAATTCAATCAAGGAAACATTGCATGTTGATGAAGCGCATATTGAAGAAGAATCAGCCGAGTGGTTCTTGTGGGAGAACAACTCCATTTGGCTCACTAACTTCACACACCATCAGGCTTCCAAGCAGCTCTCAAGGAAACTCAGTTTTCACACTCTAGGCTTAATGCCCTTTGAGTGCATTATCTAGGAATGAACCTGGTAGAGCATCCCACACACACCAATGCTCCACATGCGGCTTTCACATGCCACCAACTCCACATTCACAGACAACTTCAGCGCCAAAGCCATTTTCAGATAGCCCTCAATGCAAAGGCTCTCGGCCCAAATATTGGTGTGAGAGCTAATTCAATCAAGGAAACACTGCATGTTGGTGAAGCGCATATTGAAGAAGAATCAGCCGAGTGGTTCTTGTGGGACAACAACTCCATTTGGCTCACTAACTTCACACACCATCAGGCTTCCAAGCAGCTCTCAAGGAAACTCAGTTTTCACACTCTAGGCTTAATGCCCTTTGAGAGCATTATCTAGGAATGAACCTGGTAGAGCATCCCACACACACCAATGCTCCACAGGCGGGTTTCACATGCCACCAACTCCACATTCACAGACAACTTCAGCGCCAAAGCCGTTTTCAGGTAGCCCTCAATGCAAAGGCTCCAGGCCCAAAAATTGGTGTGAGAGCTAATTCAATCAAGGAAACACTGCATGTTGGTGAAGCGCATATTGAAGAAGAATCAGCCGAGTGGTTCTTGTGGGAGAACAACTCCATTTGGCTCACTAACTTCACACACCATCAGGCTTCCAAGCAGCTCTCAAGGAAACTCAGTTTTCACACTCTAGGCTTAATGCCCTTTGAGTGCATTATCTAGGAAAGAACCTGGTAGAGCATCCCACAGAAACGAATGCTCCACATGCGGGTTTCACATGCCACCAACTCCACATTCACAGACAACTTCAGCGCCACAGCCATTTTCAGATAGCCCGCAATGCAAAGGCTCTCGGTGAAAATATTGGTGTGAGAGCTAATTCAATCAAGGAAACATTGCATGTTGATGAAGCGCATATTGAAGAAGAATCAGCCGAGTGGTTCTTGTGGGAGAACAACTCCATTTGGCTCACTAACTTCACACACCATCAGGCTTCCAAGCAGCTCTCAAGGAAACTCAGTTTTCACACTCTAGGCTTAATGCCCTTTGAGTGCATTATCTAGGAATGAACCTGGTAGAGCATCCCACACACACCAATGCTCCACATGCGGCTTTCACATGCCACCAACTCCACATTCACAGACAACTTCAGCGCCAAAGCCATTTTCAGATAGCCCTCAATGCAAAGGCTCCAGGCCCAAATATTGGTGTGAGAGCTAATTCAATCAAGGAAACACTGCATGTTGGTGAAGCGCATATTGAAGAAGAATCAGCCGAGTGGTTCTTGTGGGACAACAACTCCATTTGGCTCACTAACTTCACACACCATCAGGCTTCCAAGCAGCTCTCAAGGAAACTCAGTTTTCACACTCTAGGCTTAATGCCCTTTGAGTGCCTAGGAATGAAATGCAGCTGGTAGAGCATCCCACACAAACCAATGCTCCACAGGCGGGTTTCACATGCCACCAA
Organism: Ochotona princeps; assembly: GCF_030435755.1. NCBI lineage: Eukaryota > Metazoa > Chordata > Mammalia > Lagomorpha > Ochotonidae > Ochotona > Ochotona princeps. The sequence continues at coordinate 49,807 of NW_026696177.1, read as the reverse complement.
CTCCACATTCACAGACAACTTCAGCGCCAAAGCCATTTTCAGATAGCCCTCAATGCAAAGGCTCTAGGTGCAAATATTGGTGTGAGAGCTAATTCAACCAAAGGAAACACTGCATGTTGGTGAAGCGCATATTGAAGAAGAATCAGCCGAGTGGTTCTTGTGGGAGAACAACTCCATTTGGCTCACTAACTTCACACACCATTAGGCTTCCATGCAGCTCTCAAGGAAACTCAGTTTTCACACTCTAGGCTTAATGCCCTTTGAGTGCATTAACTAGGAAAGAATCTGGTAGAGCATCCCACACAAACGAATGCTCCACAGGCGGGTTTCACATGCCACCAACTCCACATTCACAGACAACTTCAGCGCCAAAGCCATTTTCAGATAGCCCTCAATGCAAAGGCTCTAGGCGCAAATATTGGTGTGAGAGCAAATTCAATCAAGGAAACACTGCATGTTGGTGAAGCGCATATTGAAGAAAAATCAGCCGAGTGGTTCTTGTGGGAGAACAACTCCATTTGGCTCACTAACTTCACACACCATCAGGCTTCCAAGCAGCTCTCAAGGAAACTCAGTTTTCACACTCTAGGCTTAATGCCCTTTGAGTGCATTATGTAGGAATGAACCTGGTAGAGCATCCCACACAAACCAATGCTCCACAGGCGGGTTTCACATGCCACCAACTCCACATTCACAGACAACTTCAGCGCCAAAGCCATTTTCAGATAGCCCTCAATGCAAAGGCTCTAGGTGCAAATATTGGTGTGAGAGCTAATTCAATCAAGGAAACACTGCATGTTGGTGAAGCGCATATTGAAGAAGAATCAGCTGAGTGGTTCTTGTGGGAGAACAACTCCATTTGGCTCACTAACTTCACACACCATCAGGCTTCCATGCAGCTCTCAAGGAAACTCAGTTTTCACACTCTAGGCTTAATGCCCTTTGAGTGCATTATCTAGGAATGAACCTGGTAGAGCATCCCACACAAACCAATGCTCCACAGGCGGGTTTCACATGCCACCAACTCCACATTCACAGACAACTTCAGCGCCAAAGCCATTTTCAGATAGCCCTCAATGCAAAGGCACTAGGTGCAAATATTGGTGTGAGAGCTAATTCAATCAAGGAAACACTGCATGTTGGTGAAGCGCATATTGAAGAAGAATCAGCTGAGTGGTTCTTGTGGGAGAACAACTCCATTTGGCTCACTAACTTCACACACCATCAGGCTTCCAAGCAGCTCTCAAGGAAACTCAGTTTTCACACTATAGGCTTAATGCCCTTTGAGAGCATTATCTAGGAATGAACCTGGTAGAGCATCCCACACACACCAATGCTCCACAGGCGGGTTTCACATGCCACCAACTCCACATTCACAGACAACTTCAGCGCCAAAGCCGTTTTCAGGTAGCCCTCAATGCAAAGGCTCCAGGCCCAAAAATTGGTGTGAGAGCTAATTCAATCAAGGAAACACTGCATGTTGGTGAAGCGCATATTGAAGAAGAATCAGCCGAGTGGTTCTTGTGGGAGAACAACTCCATTTGGCTCACTAACTTCACACACCATCAGGCTTCCAAGCAGCTCTCAAGGAAACTCAGTTTTCACACTCTAGGCTTAATGCCCTTTGAGTGCATTATCTAGGAAAGAACCTGGTTGAGCATCCCACACAAACCAATGCTTCACAGGCGGGTTTCACATGCCACCAACTCCACATTCACAGACAACTTCAGCGCCAAAGCCATTTTCAGATAGCCCTCAATGCAAAGGCTCTCGGCGAAAATATTGGTGTGAGAGCTAATTCAATCAAGGAAACACTGCATGTTGGTGAAGCGCATATTGAAGAAGAATCAGCCGAGTGGTTCTTGTGGGACAACAACTCCATTTGGCTCACTAACTTCACACACCATCAGGCTTCCATGCAGCTCTCAAGGAAACTCAGTTTTCACACTCTAGGCTTAATGCCCTTTGAGTGCATTATGTAGGAATGAACCTGGTAGAGCATCCCACACGAACCAATGCTCCACATGCGGGTTTCACATGCCACCAACTCCACATTCACAGACAACTTCAGCGCCAAAGCCATTTTCAGATAGCCCTCAAGGCAAAGGCTCTAGGCCCAAATATTGGTGTGAGAGCTAATTCAATCAAGGAAACACTGCATGTTGGTGAAGCGCATATTGAAGAAGAATCAGCCGAGTGGTTCTTGTGGGAGAACAACTCCATTTGGCTCACTAACTTCACACACCATCAGGCTTCCATGCAGCTCTCAAGGAAACTCAGTTTTCACACTCTAGGCTTAATGCCCTTTGAGAGCATTATCTAGGAATGAACCTGGTAGAGCATCCCACACACACCAATGCTCCACAGGCGGGTTTCACATGCCACCAACTCCACATTCACAGACAACTTCAGCGCCAAAGCCGTTTTCAGGTAGCCCTCAATGCAAAGGCTCCAGGCCCAAAAATTGGTGTGAGAGCTAATTCAATCAAGGAAACACTGCATGTTGGTGAAGCGCATATTGAAGAAGAATCAGGCGAGTGGTTCTTGTGGGACAACAACTCCATTTGGCTCACTAACTTCACACACCATCAGGCTTCCATGCAGCTCTCAAGGAAACTCAGTTTTCACACTCTAGGCTTAATGCCCTTTGAGTGCATTATGTAGGAATGAACCTGGTAGAGCATCCCACACGAACCAATGCTCCACATGCGGGTTTCACATGCCACCAACTCCACATTCACAGACAACTTCAGCGCCAAAGCCATTTTCAGATAGCCCTCAAGGCAAAGGCTCTAGGCCCAAATATTGGTGTGAGAGCGAATTCAATCAAGGAAACACTGCATGTTGGTGAAGCGCATATTGAAGAAGAATCAGCCGAGTGGTTCTTGTGGGAGAACAACTCCATTTGGCTCACTAACTTCACACACCATCAGGCTTCCATGCAGCTCTCAAGGAAACTCAGTTTTCACACTCTAGGCTTAATGCCCTTTGAGAGCATTATCTAGGAATGAACCTGGTAGAGCATCCCACACACACCAATGCTCCACAGGCGGGTTTCACATGCCACCAACTCCACATTCACAGACAACTTCAGCGCCAAAGCCGTTTTCAGGTAGCCCTCAATGCAAAGGCTCCAGGCCCAAAAATTGGTGTGAGAGCTAATTCAATCAAGGAAACACTGCATGTTGGTGAAGCGCATATTGAAGAAGAATCAGCCGAGTGGTTCTTGTGGGAGAACAACTCCATTTGGCTCACTAACTTCACACACCATCAGGCTTCCAAGCAGCTCTCAAGAAAACTCAGTTTTCACACTCTAGGCTTAATGCCCTTTGAGTGCATTATCTAGGAAAGAACCTGGTAGAGCATCCCACAGAAACGAATGCTCCACATGCGGGTTTCACATGCCACCAACTCCACATTCACAGACAACTTCAGCGCCACAGCCATTTTCAGATAGCCCGCAATGCAAAGGCTCTCGGTGAAAATATTGGTGTGAGAGCTAATTCAATCAAGGAAACATTGCATGTTGATGAAGCGCATATTGAAGAAGAATCAGCCGAGTGGTTCTTGTGGGAGAACAACTCCATTTGGCTCACTAACTTCACACACCATCAGGCTTCCAAGCAGCTCTCAAGGAAACTCAGTTTTCACACTCTAGGCTTAATGCCCTTTGAGTGCATTATCTAGGAATGAACCTGGTAGAGCATCCCACACACACCAATGCTCCACATGCGGCTTTCACATGCCACCAACTCCACATTCACAGACAACTTCAGCGCCAAAGCCATTTTCAGATAGCCCTCAATGCAAAGGCTCTCGGCCCAAATATTGGTGTGAGAGCTAATTCAATCAAGGAAACACTGCATGTTGGTGAAGCGCATATTGAAGAAGAATCAGCCGAGTGGTTCTTGTGGGACAACAACTCCATTTGGCTCACTAACTTCACACACCATCAGGCTTCCAAGCAGCTCTCAAGGAAACTCAGTTTTCACACTCTAGGCTTAATGCCCTTTGAGAGCATTATCTAGGAATGAACCTGGTAGAGCATCCCACACACACCAATGCTCCACAGGCGGGTTTCACATGCCACCAACTCCACATTCACAGACAACTTCAGCGCCAAAGCCGTTTTCAGGTAGCCCTCAATGCAAAGGCTCCAGGCCCAAAAATTGTTGTGAGAGCTAATTCAATCAAGGAAACACTGCATGTTGGTGAAGCGCATATTGAAGAAGAATCAGCCGAGTGGTTCTTGTGGGAGAACAACTCCATTTGGCTCACTAACTTCACACACCATCAGGCTTCCAAGCAGCTCTCAAGGAAACTCAGTTTTCACACTCTAGGCTTAATGCCCTTTGAGTGCATTATCTAGGAAAGAACCTGGTAGAGCATCCCACAGAAACGAATGCTCCACATGCGGGTTTCACATGCCACCAACTCCACATTCACAGACAACTTCAGCGCCACAGCCATTTTCAGATAGCCCGCAATGCAAAGGCTCTCGGTGAAAATATTGGTGTGAGAGCTAATTCAATCAAGGAAACATTGCATGTTGATGAAGCGCATATTGAAGAAGAATCAGCCGAGTGGTTCTTGTGGGAGAACAACTCCATTTGGCTCACTAACTTCACACACCATCAGGCTTCCAAGCAGCTCTCAAGGAAACTCAGTTTTCACACTCTAGGCTTAATGCCCTTTGAGTGCATTATCTAGGAATGAACCTGGTAGAGCATCCCACACACACCAATGCTCCACATGCGGCTTTCACATGCCACCAACTCCACATTCACAGACAACTTCAGCGCCAAAGCCATTTTCAGATAGCCCTCAATGCAAAGGCTCCAGGCCCAAATATTGGTGTGAGAGCTAATTCAATCAAGGAAACACTGCATGTTGGTGAAGCGCATATTGAAGAAGAATCAGCCGAGTGGTTCTTGTGGGACAACAACTCCATTTGGCTCACTAACTTCACACACCATCAGGCTTCCAAGCAGCTCTCAAGGAAACTCAGTTTTCACACTCTAGGCTTAATGCCCTTTGAGTGCCTAGGAATGAAATGCAGCTGGTAGAGCATCCCACACAAACCAATGCTCCACAGGCGGGTTTCACATGCCACCAACTCCACATTCACAGACAACTTCAGCGCCAAAGCCATTTTCAGATAGCCCTCAATGCAAAGGCTCTAGGTGCAAATATTGGTGTGAGAGCTAATTCAACCAAAGGAAACACTGCATGTTGGTGAAGCGCATATTGAAGAAGAATCAGCCGAGTGGTTCTTGTGGGAGAACAACTCCATTTGGCTCACTAACTTCACACACCATTAGGCTTCCATGCAGCTCTCAAGGAAACTCAGTTTTCACACTCTAGGCTTAATGCCCTTTGAGTGCATTAACTAGGAAAGAATCTGGTAGAGCATCCCACACAAACGAATGCTCCACAGGCGGGTTTCACATGCCACCAACTCCACATTCACAGACAACTTCAGCGCCAAAGCCATTTTCAGATAGCCCTCAATGCAAAGGCTCTAGGCGCAAATATTGGTGTGAGAGCAAATTCAATCAAGGAAACACTGCATGTTGGTGAAGCGCATATTGAAGAAAAATCAGCCGAGTGGTTCTTGTGGGAGAACAACTCCATTTGGCTCACTAACTTCACACACCATCAGGCTTCCAAGCAGCTCTCAAGGAAACTCAGTTTTCACACTCTAGGCTTAATGCCCTTTGAGTGCATTATCTAGGAATGAACCTGGTAGAGCATCCCACACACACCAATGCTCCACATGCGGGTTTCACATGCCACCAACTCCACATTCACAGACAACTTCAGCGCCAAAGCCATTTTCAGATAGCCCTCAATGCAAAGGCTCTAGACACAAATATTGGTGTGAGAGCTAATTCAATCAAGGAAACACTGCATGTTGGTGAAGCGCATATTGAAGAAGAATCAGCCGAGTGGTTCTTGTGGGAGAACAACTCCATTTGGCTCACTAACTTCACACACCATTAGGCTTCCATGCAGCTCTCAAGGAAACTCAGTTTTCACACTCTAGGCTTAATGCCCTTTGAGTGCCTAGGAATGAAATGCACCTGGTAGAGCATCCCACACGAACCAATGCTCCACATGCGGGTTTCACATGCCACCAACTCCACATTCACAGACAACTTCAGCGCCAAAGCCATTTTCAGATAGCCCTCAATGCAAAGGCTCTAGGCGCAAATATTGGTGTGAGAGCTAATTCAATCAAGGAAACACTGCATGTTGGTGAAGCGCATATTGAAGAAGAATCAGCCGAGTGGTTCTTGTGGTAGAAAAACTCCATTTGGCTCACTAACTTCACACACCATCAGGCTTCCAAGCAGATCTCAAGGAAACTCAGTTTTCACACTCTAGGCTTAATGCCCTTTGAGTGCCTAGGAATGAAATGAAGGTTGGTGAGCTTATCACACAAACCAATGCTCCACAGGCGGGTTTCACATGCCACCAACTCCACATTCACAGACAACTTCAGCGCCAAAGCCATTTTCAGATAGCCCTCAATACAAAGGCTCTAGTCCCAAATATTGGTGTGAGAGCTAATTCAATCAAGGAAACACTGCATGTTGGTGAAGCGCATATTGAAGAAGAATCAGCCGAGTGGTTCTTGTGGGAGAACACCTCCATTTGGCTCACTAACTTCACACACCATCAGGCTTCCATGCAGCTCTCAAGGAAACTCAGTTTTCACACTCTAGGCTTAATGCCCTTTGAGTGCATTATGTAGGAATGATCCTGGTAGAGCATCCCACACAAACCAATGCTCCACATGCGGGTTTCACATGCCACCAACTCCACATTCACAGACAACTTCAGCGCCAAAGCCATTTTCAGATAGCTCTCAATGCAAAGGCTCTCGGCGCAAATATTGGTGTGAGAGCTAATTCAATCAAGGAAACACTGCATGTTGGTGAAGTGCATATTGAAGAAGAATCAGCCGAGTGGTTCTTGTGGGAGAACAACTCCATTTGGCTCACTAACTTCACACACCATCAGGCTTCCAAGCAGCTCTCAAGGAAACTCAGTTTTCACACTCTAGGCTTAATGCCCTTTGAGTGCCTAGGAATGAAATGCACCTGGTAGAGCATCCCACACAAACCAATGCTCCACATGCGGGTTTCACATGCCACCAACTCCACATTCACAGACAACTTCAGCGCCAAAGCCATTTTCAGATAGCCCTCAATGCAAAGGCTCTAGGCACAAATATTGGTGTGAGAGCTAATTCAATCAAGGAAACACTGCATGTTGGTGAAGCGCATATTGAAGAAGAATCAGCCGAGTGGTTCTTGTGGGAGAACAACTCCATTTTGGCTCACTAACTTCACACACCATCAGGCTTCCATGCAGCTCTCAAGGAAACTCAGTTTTCACACTCTAGGCTTAATGCCCTTTGAGTGCATTATGTAGGAATGAACCTGGTAGAGCATCCCACACAAACCAATGCTCCACATGCGGGTTTCACATGCCACCAACTCCACATTCACAGACAACTTCAGCGCCAAAGCCATTTTCAGATAGCTCTCAATGCAAAGGCTCTAGGCGCAAATATTGGTGTGAGAGCTAATTCAATCAAGGAAACACTGCATGTTGGTGAAGCGCATATTGAAGAAGAATCAGGCGAGTGGTTCTTGTGGGAGAACAACTCCATTTTGGCTCACTAACTTCACACACCATCAGGCTTCCATGCAGCTCTCAAGGAAACTCAGTTTTCACACTCTAGGCTTAATGCCCTTTGAGTGCATTATGTAGGAATGAACCTGGTAGAGCATCCCACACAAACCAATGCTCCACATGCGGGTTTCACATGCCACCAACTCCACATTCACAGGCAACTTCAGCGCCAAAGCCATTTTCAGATAGCCATCAATGCAAAGGCTCTAGTTGCAAATATTGGTGTGAGAGCTAATTCAATCAAGGAAACACTGCATGTTGGTGAAGCGCATATTGAAGAAGAATCAGCCGAGTGGTTCTTGTGGGAGAACAACTCCATTTGGCTCACTAACTTCACACACCATCAGGCTTCCAAGCAGTTCTCAAGGAAACTCAGTTTTCACACTCTAGGCTTAATGCCCTTTGAGTGCCTAGGAATGAAATGAACCTGGTAGAGCATCCCACACGAACCAATGCTCCACATGCGGGTTTCACATGCCACCAACTCCACATTCACAGACAACTTCAGCGCCAAAGCCGTTTTCAGATAGCTCTCAATACAAAGGCTCTAGGTGCAAATATTGGTGTGAGAGCTAATTCAATCAAGGAAACACTGCATGTTGGTGAAGCGCATATTGAAGAAGAATCAGCCGAGTGGTTCTTGTGGGACAACAACTCCATTTGGCTCACTAACTTCACACACCATCAGGCTTCCATGCAGCTCTCAAGGAAACTCAGTTTTCACACTCTAGGCTTAATGCCCTTTGAGTGCATTATCTAAGAATGAACCTGGTAGAGCATCCCACACAAACCAATGCTCCACATGCGGGTTTCACATGCCACCAACTCCACATTCACAGACAACTTCAGCGCCAAAGCCATTTTCAGATAGCCATCAATGCAAAGGCTCTAGGCGCAAATATTGGTGTGAGAGTTAATTCAATCAAGGAAACACTGCATGTTGGTGAAGCGCATATTGAAGAAGAATCAGCCGAGTGGTTCTTGTGGGAGAACAACTCCATTTGGCTCACTAACTTCACACACCATCAGGCTTCCAAGCAGCTCTCAAGGAAACTCAGTTTTCTTTTTTTTTTTTTTTAATTATTTATTATTTAACTTCAGTAATTTCATTGTATTATGTGACACAGTTACATAGATACTTGGGTTCTCCCCACCCCTCCCCAAACCCTCCCACCATGGTGGATTCCTCCACCTTATTGCATAACCACAGCTCAAGTTCAGTTGAGATTTCCTTATTGCAAGCGTATACCAAACATAGAGTCCAGCATCTTATTGTCCCGTCAAGTTCAACGGTTTCTTAGGTATACCCTCTCTGGTCTGATGACAGAGCCAGCAGAGTATCATCCCAGTCAATTGAAAGCTCCAACATACCATCAGCAAAAATTTACATCATTATGGAATTAATTGACATAGTAATGAGTAACCAATATGTTAAAAGTAAATGCGGGTTCCCAGCCACCTTCCTTGACCACCTCACCTATACTTCAATTTTAGTTTATACACAACATATAACATTCAAAACATAACATGTTTTCACACTCTAGGCTTAATGCCCTTTGAGTGCCTAGGAATGAAATGAAGGTTGGTGAGCTTATCACACAAACCAATGCTCCACAGGCGGGTTTCACATGCCACCAACTCCACATTCACAGACAACTTCAGCGCCAAAGCCGTTTTCAGGTAGCCCTCAATGCAAAGGCTCCAGGCCCAAATATTGGTGTGAGAGCTAATTCAATCAAGGAAACACTGCATGTTGGTGAAGCGCATATTGAAGAAGAATCAGCCGAGTGGTTCTTGTGGGACAACAACTCCATTTGGCTCACTAACTTCACACACCATCAGGCTTCCAAGCAGCTCTCAAGGAAACTCAGTTTTCACACTCTAGGCTTAATGCCCTTTGAGTGCATTATCTAGGAATGAACCTGGTAGAGCATCCCACACAAACCAATGCTCCACATGCGGGTTTCACATGCCACCAACTCCACATTCACAGACAACTTCAGCGCCAAAGCCATTTTCAGATAGCCCTCAATGCAAAGGCTCTAGGCGCAAATATTGGTGTGAGAGCTAATTCAATCAAGGAAACACTGCATGTTGGTGAAGCGCATATTGAAGAAGAATCAGCCGAGTGGTTCTTGTGGGAGAACAACTCCATTTGGCTCACTAACTTCACACACCATCAGGCTTCCAAGCAGCTCTCAAGGAAACTCAGTTTTCTTTTTCTTTTTTTTTTTTTTTAATTTTTTATTATTTAACTTCAGTAATTTCATTGTATTATGTGACACAGTTACATAGATACTTGGGTTCTCCCCACCCCTCCCCAAACCCTCCCACCATGGTGGATTCCTCCACCTTATTGCATAACCACAGCTCAAGTTCAGTTGAGATTTCCCCATTGCAAGCGTATACCAAACATAGAGTCCAGCATCTTATTGTCCCGTCAAGTTCAACGGTTTCTTAGGTATACCCTCTCTGGTCTGATGACAGAGCCAGCAGAGTATCATCCCAGTCAATTGAAAGCTCCAACATACCATCAGCAAAAATTTACATCATTATGGAATTAATTGACATAGTAATGAGTAACCAATATGTTAAAAGTAAATGCGGGTTCCCAGCCACCTTCTGTGACCACCTCACCTATACTTCAATTTTAATTTATACACAACATATAACATTCAAAACATAACATGTTTTCACACTCTAGGCTTAATGCCCTTTGAGTGCCTAGGAATGAAATGAAGGTTGGTGAGCTAATCACACAAAGCAATGCTCCACAGGCGGGTTTCACATGCCACCAACTCCACATTCACAGACAACTTCAGCGCCAAAGCCGTTTTCAGGTAGCCCTCAATGCAAAGGCTCCAGGCCCAAATATTGGTGTGAGAGCTAATTCAATCAAGGAAACACTGCATGTTGGTGAAGCGCATATTGAAGAAGAATCAGGCGAGTGGTTCTTGTGGGACAACAACTCCATTTGGCTCACCAAATTCACACACCATCAGGCTTCCATGCAGCTCTCAAGGAAACTCAGTTTTCACACTCTAGGCTTAATGCCCTTTGAGTGCATTATGTAGGAATGAACCTGGTAGAGCATCCCACACAAACCAATGCTCCACATGCGGGTTTCACATGCCACCAACTCCACATTCACAGACAACTTCAGCGCCAAAGCCATTTTCAGATAGCCCTCAATGCAAAGGCTCTAGGCGCAAATATTGGTGTGAGAGCTAATTCAATCAAGGAAACACTGCATGTTGGTGAAGCGCATATTGAAGAAGAATCAGCCGAGTGGTTCTTGTGGGAGAACACCTCCATTTGGCTCACTAACTTCACACACCATCAGGCTTCCAAGCAGCTCTCAAGGAAACTCAGTTTTCACACTCTAGGCTTAATGCCCTTTGAATGCCTAGGACTGAAATGAACCTGGTAGAGCATCCCACACGAACCAATGCTCCACATGCGGGTTTCACATGCCACCAACTCCACATTCACAGACAACTTCAGCGCCAAAGCCATTTTCAGATAGCTCTCAATACAAAGGCTCTAGGTGCAAATATTGGTGTGAGAGCTAATTCAATCAAGGAAACACTGCATGTTGGTGAAGCGCATATTGAAGAAGAATCAGCCGAGTGGTTCTTGTGGGAGAACAACTCCATTTGGCTCACTAACTTCACACACCATCAGGCTTCCAAGCAGCTCTCAAGGAAACTCAGTTTTCACACTCTAGGCTTAATGCCCTTTGAGTGCCTAGGAATGAAATGAAGGTTGGTGAGCTTATCACACAAACCAATGCTCCACAGGCGGGTTTCACATGCCACCAACTCCACATTCACAGACAACTTCAGCGCCAAAGCCATTTTCAGATAGCCCTCAATGCAAAGGCTCTAGGCGCAAATATTGGTGTGAGAGCTAATTCAATCAAGGAAACACTGCATGTTGGTAAAGTGCATATTGAAGAAGAATCAGCCGAGTGGTTCTTGTGGGAGAACACCTCCCTTTGGCTCACTAACTTCACACACCATCAGGCTTCCATGCAGCTCTCAAGGAAACTCAGTTTTCACACTCTAGGCTTAATGCCCTTTGAGTGCCTAGGAATGAAATGCACCTGGTAGAGCATCCCACACAAAAGAATGCTCCACATGCGGGTTTCACATGCCACCAACTCCACATTCACAGACAATTTCAGCGCCAAAGCCATTTTCAGATAGCCCTCAATGCAAAGGCTCTAGGCCCAAATATTGGTGTGAGAGCTAATTCAATCAAGGAAACACTGCATGTTGGTGAAGCGCATATTGAAGAAGAATCAGCCGAGTGGTTCTTGTGGGAGAACAACTCCATTTGGCTCACTAACTTCACACACCATCAGGCTTCCATGCAGCTCTCAAGGAAACTCAGTTTTCACACTCTAGGCTTAATGCCCTTTGAGTGCATTATGTTGGAATGAACCTGATAGAGCATCCCACACAAACCAATGCTCCACATGCGGGTTTCACATGCCACCAACTCCACATTCACAGACAACTTCAGCGCCAAAGCCATTTTCAGATAGCCCCCAATGCAAAGGCTCTAGGCGCAAATATTGGTGTGAGAGCTAATTCAATCAAGGAAACACTGCATGTTGGTGAAGCGCATATTGAAGAAGAATCAGCCGAGTGGTTCTTGTGGGAGAACACCTCCATTTGGCTCACTAACTTCACACACCATCAGGCTTCCAAGCAGCTCTCAAGGAAACTCAGTTTTCTTTTTCTTTTTTTTTTTTAATTATTTATTATTTAACTTCAGTAATTTCATTGTATTATGTGACACAGTTACATAGATACTTGGGTTCTCCCCACCCCTCCCCAAACCCTCCCACCATGGTGGATTCCTCCACCTTATTGCATAACCACAGCTCAAGTTCAGTTGAGATTTCCCCATTGCAAGCGTATACCAAACATAGAGTCCAGCATCTTATTGTCCCGTCAAGTTCAACGGTTTCTTAGGTATACCCTCTCTGGTCTGATGACAGAGCCAGCAGAGTATCATCCCAGTCAATTGAAAGCTCCAACATACCATCAGCAAAAATTTACATCATTATGGAATTAATTGACATAGTAATGAGTAACCAATATGTTAAAAGTAAATGCGGGTTCCCAGCCACCTTCTGTGACCACCTCACCTATACTTCAATTTTAATTTATACACAACATATAACATTCAAAACATAACATGTTTTCACACTCTAGGCTTAATGCCCTTTGAGTGCCTAGGAATGAAATGAAGGTTGGTGAGCTAATCACACAAAGCAATGCTCCACAGGCGGGTTTCACATGCCACCAACTCCACATTCACAGACAACTTCAGCGCCAAAGCCGTTTTCAGGTAGCCCTCAATGCAAAGGCTCCAGGCCCAAATATTGGTGTGAGAGCTAATTCAATCAAGGAAACACTGCATGTTGGTGAAGCGCATATTGAAGAAGAATCAGGCGAGTGGTTCTTGTGGGACAACAACTCCATTTGGCTCACCAAATTCACACACCATCAGGCTTCCATGCAGCTCTCAAGGAAACTCAGTTTTCACACTCTAGGCTTAATGCCCTTTGAGTGCATTATGTAGGAATGAACCTGGTAGAGCATCCCACACAAACCAATGCTCCACATGCGGGTTTCACATGCCACCAACTCCACATTCACAGACAACTTCAGCGCCAAAGCCATTTTCAGATAGCCCTCAATGCAAAGGCTCTAGGCGCAAATATTGGTGTGAGAGCTAATTCAATCAAGGAAACACTGCATGTTGGTGAAGCGCATATTGAAGAAGAATCAGCCGAGTGGTTCTTGTGGGAGAACACCTCCATTTGGCTCACTAACTTCACACACCATCAGGCTTCCAAGCAGCTCTCAAGGAAACTCAGTTTTCACACTCTAGGCTTAATGCCCTTTGAGTGCATAGGAATGAAATGAAGGTTGGTGAGCTTATCACACAAACCAATGCTCCACAGGCGGGTTTCACATGCCACCAACTCCACATTCACAGACAATTTCAGCGCCAAAGCCATTTTCAGATAGCCCTCAATGCAAAGGCTCTAGGCACAAATATTGGTGTGAGAGCTAATTCAATCAAGGAAACACTGCATGTTGGTGAAGCGCATATTGAAGAAGAATCAGCCGAGTGGTTCTTGTGGGACAACAACTCCATTTGGCTCACTAACTTCACACACCATCAGGCTTCCATGCAGCTCTCAAGGAAACTCAGTTTTCACACTCTAGGCTTAATGCCCTTTGAGTGCATTATGTTGGAATGAACCTGATAGAGCATCCCACACAAACCAATGCTCCACATGCGGGTTTCACATGCCACCAACTCCACATTCACAGACAACTTCAGCGCCAAAGCCATTTTCAGATAGCCCCCAATGCAAAGGCTCTAGGCGCAAATATTGGTGTGAGAGCTAATTCAATCAAGGAAACACTGCATGTTGGTGAAGCGCATATTGAAGAAGAATCAGCCGAGTGGTTCTTGTGGGAGAACACCTCCATTTGGCTCACTAACTTCACACACCGTCAGGCTTCCAAGCAGCTCTCAAGGAAACTCAGTTTTCACACTCTAGGCTTAATGCCCTTTGAGTGCCTAGGAATGAAATGAAGGTTGGTGAGCTTATCACACAAACCAATGCTCCACAGGCGGGTTTCACATGCCACCAACTCCACATTCACAGACAACTTCAGCGCCAAAGCCGTTTTCAGATAGCTCTCAATACAAAGGCTCTAGGTGCAAATATTGGTGTGAGAGCTAATTCAATCAAGGAAACACTGCATGTTGGTGAAGCGCATATTGAAGAAGAATCGGCCGAGTGGTTCTTGTGGGAGAACAACTCCATTTGGCTCACTAACTTCACACACCATCAGGCTTCCAAGCAGCTCTCAAGGAAACTCAGTTTTCACACTCTAGGCTTAATGCCCTTTGAGTGCATTATGTTGGAATGAACCTGATAGAGCATCCCACACAAACCAATGCTCCACATGCGGGTTTCACATGCCACCAACTCCACATTCACAGACAACATCAGCGCCAAAGCCATTTTCAGATAGCCCTCAATGCAAAGGCTCTAGGCACAAATATTGGTGTGAGAGCTAATTCAATCAAGGAAACACTGCATGTTGGTGAAGCGCATATTGAAGAAGAATCAGCCGAGTGGTTCTTGTGGGAGAACAACTCCATTTGGCTAACTAACTTCAAACACCATCAGGCTTCCAAGCAGCTCTCAAGGAAACTCAGTTTTCACACTCTAGGCTTAATGCCCTTTGAGTGCATTATGTAGGAATGAACCTGGTAGAGCATCCCACACGAACCAATGCTCCACAGGCGGGTTTCACATGCCACCAACTCCACATTCACAGACAACTTCAGCGCCAAAGCCATTTTCAGATAGCCCTCAATGCAAAGGCTCTAGGCGCAAATATTGGTGTGAGAGCTAATTCAATCAAGGAAACACTGCATGTTGGTGAAGCGCATATTGAAGAAGAATCAGCCGAGTGGTTCTTGTGGGAGAACAACTCCATTTGGCTCACTAACTTCACACACCATCAGGCTTCCAAGCAGCTCTTAAGGAAACTCTGTTTTCACACTCTAGGCTTAATGCCCTTTGAGTGCCTAGGAATGAAATGCACCTGGTAGAGCTTATCACACAAACCAATGCTCCACAGGCGGGTTTCACATGCCACCAACTCCACATTCACAGACAACTTCAGCGCCAAAGCCGTTTTCAGGTAGCCCTCAATGCAAAGGCTCCAGGCCCAAATATTGGTGTGAGAGCTAATTCAATCAAGGAAACACTGCATGTTGGTGAAGCGCATATTGAAGAAGAATCAGCCGAGTGGTTCTTGTGGGACAACAACTCCATTTGGCTCACTAACTTCACACACCATCAGGCTTCCAAGCAGCTCTCAAGGAAACTCAGTTTTCACACTCTAGGCTTAATGCCCTTTGAGTGCATTATGTAGGAATGAACCTGGTAGAGCATCCCACACGAACCAATGCTCCACATGCGGGTTTCACATGCCACCAACTCCACATTCACAGACAACTTCAGCGCCAAAGCCATTTTCAGATAGCCCTCAATGCAAAGGCTCTAGGCCCAAATATTGGTGTGAGAGCTAATTCAATCAAGGAAACACTGCATGTTGGTGAAGCGCATATTGAAGAAGAATCAGCCGAGTGGTTCTTGTGGGAGAACAACTCCATTTGGCTCACTAACTTCACACACCATCAGGCTTCCAAGCAGCTCTCAAGGAAACTCAGTTTTCACACTCTAGGCTTAATGCCCTTTGATTGCCTAGGACTGAAATGAACCTGGTAGAGCATCCCACACGAACCAATGCTCCACATGCGGGTTTCACATGCCACCAACTCCACATTCACAGACAACTTCAGCGCCAAAGCCATTTTCAGATAGCCCTCAATACAAAGGCTCTAGGCGCAAATATTGGTGTGAGAGCTAATTCAATCAAGGAAACACTGCATGTTGATGAAGCGCATATTGAAGAAGAATCAGCCGAGTGGTTCTTGTGGGACAACAACTCCATTTGGCTCACTAACTTCACACACCATCAGGCTTCCAAGCAGCTCTCAAGGAAACTCAGTTTTCACACTCTAGGCTTAATGCCCTTTGAGTGCCTAAGAATGAAATGCACCTGGTAGAGCATCCCACACAAACCAATGCTCCACAGGCGGGTTTCACATGCCACCAACTCCACATTCACAGACAACTTCAGCGCCAAAGCCATTTTCAGATAGCCCTCAATGCAAAGGCTCTAGGCACAAATATTGGTGTGAGAGCTAATTCAATCAAGGAAACACTGCATGTTGGTGAAGCGCATATTGAAGAAGAATCAGCCGAGTGGTTCTTGTGGGAGAACAACTCCATTTGGCTCACTAACTTCACACACCATCAGGCTTCCAAGCAGCTCTCAAGGAAACTCAGTTTTCACACTCTAGGCTTAATGCCCTTTGAGTGCACTATTTAGGAATGAACCTGGTAGAGCATCCCACACAAACCAATGCTCCACATGCGGGTTTCACATGCCCCCAACTCCACATTCACAGACAACTTCAGCGCCAAAGCCATTTTCAGATAGCCCTCAATGCAAAGGCTCTAGGTGAAAATATTGGTGTGAGAGCTAATTCAATCAAGGAAACACTGCATGTTGGTGAAGCGCATATTGAAGAAGAATCAGCCGAGTGGTTCTTGTGGGAGAACAACTCCATTTGGCTCACTAACTTCACACACCATCAGGCTTCCAAGCAGCTCTCAAGGAAACTCAGTTTTCACACTCTAGGCTTAATGCCCTTTGAGTGCATTATGTACGAATGAACCTGGTAGAGCATCCCACACAAACCAATGCTCCACATGCGGGTTTCACATGCCACCAACTCCACATTCACAGACAACTTCAGCGCCAAAGCCATTTTCAGATAGCCCTCAATGCAAAGGCTCTAGGTGCAAATATTGGTGTGAGAGCTAATTCAATCAAGGAAACACTGCATGTTGGTGAAGCGCATATTGAAGAAGAATCAGCCGAGTGGTTCTTGTGGGAGAACAACTCCATTTGGCTCACTAACTTCACACACCATCAGGCTTCCAAGCAGTTCTCAAGGAAACTCAGTTTTCACACTCTAGGCTTAATGCCCTTTGAGTGCCTAGGACTGAAATGAACCTGGTAGAGCATCCCACACGAACCAATGCTCCACATGCGGGTTTCACATGCCACCAACTCCACATTCACAGACAACTTCAGCGCCAAAGCCATTTTCAGATAGCACTCAATACAAAGGCTCTAGGTGCAAATATTGGTGTGAGAGCTAATTCAATCAAGGAAACACTGCATGTTGGTGAAGCGCATATTGAAGAAGAATCAGCCGAGTGGTTCTTGTGGGAGAACACCTCCATTTGGCTCACTAACTTCACACACCATCAGGCTTCCAAGCAGCTCTCAAGGAAACTCAGTTTTCACACTCTAGGCTTAATGCCCTTTGAGTGCCTAGGACTGAAATGAACCTGGTAGAGCATCCCAAACAAACCAATGCTCCACATGCGGGTTTCACATGCCACCAACTCCACATTCACAGACAACTTCAGCGCCAAAGCCATTTTCAGATAGCCCTCAATGCAAAGGCTCTAGGCGCAAATATTGGTGTGAGAGCTAATTCAATCAAGGAAACACTGCATGTTGGTGAAGCGCATATTGAAGAAGAATCAGCCGAGTGGTTCTTGTGGGAGAACAACTCCATTTTGGCTCTCTAACTTCACACACCATCAGGCTTCCATGCAGCTCTCAAGGAAACTCAGTTTTCACACTCTAGGCTTAATGCCCTTTGAGTGCATTATGTACGAATGAACCTGGTAGAGCATCCCACACAAACCAATGCTCCACATGCGGGTTTCACATGCCACCAACTCCACATTGACAGGCAACTTCAGCGCCACAGCCATTTTCAGATAGCCCTCAATACAAAGGCTCTAGGCGCAAATATTGGTGTGAGAGCTAATTCAATCAAGGAAACACTGCATGTTGATGAAGCGCATATTGAAGAAGAATCAGGCGAGTGGTTCTTGTGGGAGAACACCTCCATTTGGCTGACTAACTTCACACACCATCAGGCTTCCATGCAGCTCTCAAGGAAACTCAGTTTTCACACTCTAGGCTTAATGCCCTTTGAGTGCATTATGTAGGAATGAACCTGGTAGAGCATCCCACCGAAACCAATGCTCCACATGCGGGTTTCACATGCCACCAACTCCACATTCACAGACAACTTCAGCGCCAAAGCCATTTTCAGATAGCCCTCAATGCAAAGGCTCTAGACGCAAATATTGGTGTGAGATCTAATTCAATCAAGGAAACACTGCATGTTGGTGAAGCGCATATTGAAGAAGAATCAGCCGAGTGGTTCCTGTGGGAGAACAACTCCATTTGGCTCACTAACTTCACACACCATCAGGCTTCCAAGCAGCTCTCAAGGAAACTCAGTTTTCACACTCTATGCTTAGTGCCTCTTGAGTGCATTATCTAAGAATGAACCTGGTAGAGCATCCCACACAAGCCAATGCTCCACATGCGGGTTTCACATGCCACCAACTCCACATTCACAGACAACTTCAGCGCCAAAGCCATTTTCAGATAGCCCTCAATGCAAAGGCTCTAGGCGCAAATATTGGTGTGAGAGCTAATTCAATCAAGGAAACACTGCATGTTGGTGAAGCGCATATTGAAGAAGAATCAGCCGAGTGGTTCTTGTGGGAGAACAACTCCATTTTGGCTCTCTAACTTCACACACCATCAGGCTTCCATGCAGCTCTCAAGGAAACTCAGTTTTCACACTCTAGGCTTAATGCCCTTTGAGTGCATTTTGCAGGAATGAACCTGATAGAGCATCCCACACAAACCAATGCTCCACATGCGGGTTTCACATGCCACCAACTCCACATTCACAGACAACTTCAGCGCCAAAGCCGTTTTCAGGTAGCCCTCAATGCAAAGGCTCCAGGCGCAAATATTGGTGTGAGAGCTAATTCAATCAAGGAAACACTGCATGTTGGTGAAGCGCATATTGAAGAAGAATCAGCCGAGTGGTTCTTGTGGGAGAACAACTCCATTTGGCTCACTAACTTCACACACCATCAGGCTTCCAAGCAGCTCTCAAGGAAACTCAGTTTTCACACTCTAGGCTTAATGCCCTTTGAGTGCATTATGTAGGAATGAACCTGGTAGAGCATCCCACACAAACCAATGCTCCACATGCGGGTTTCACATGCCACCAACTCCACATTCACAGACAACTTCAGCGCCAAAGCCATTTTCAGATAGCCCTCAATGCAAAGGCTCTAGGCGAAAATATTAGTGTGAGAGCTAATTCAATCAAGGAAATACTGCATGTTGGTGAAGCGCATATTGAAGAAGAATCAGCCAAGTGGTTCTTGTGGGAGAACAACTCCATTTGGCTCACTAACTTCACACACCATCAGGCTTCCAAGCAGCTCTCAAGGAAACTCAGTTTTCACACTCTAGGCTTAATGCCCTTTGAGTGCCTAAGAATGAAATGTACCTGGTAGAGCATCCCACACAAACCAATGCTCCACATGCGGGTTTCACATGCCACCAACTCCACATTCACAGACAACTTCAGCGCCAAAGCCATTTTCAGATAGCCCTCAATGCAAAGGATCTAGGCACAAATATTGGTGTGAGAGCTAATTCAATCAAGGAAACACTGCATGTTGGTGAAGCGCATATTGAAGAAGAATCAGCCGAGTGGTTCTTGTGGGAGAACAACTCCATTTGGCTCACTAACTTCACACACCATCAGGCTTCCAAGCAGCTCTCAAGGAAACTCAGTTTTCACACTTTAGGCTTAATGCCCTTTGAGTGCACTATTTAGGAATGAACCTGGTAGAGCATCCCACACAAACCAATGCTCCACATGCGGGTTTCACATGCCACCAACTCCACATTCACAGACAACTTCAGCGCCAAAGCCATTTTCAGATAGCCCTCAATGCAAAGGCTCTAGGCCCAAATATTGGTGTGAGAGCTAATTCAATCAAGGAAACACTGCATGTTGGTGAAGCGCATATTGAAGAAGAATCAGCCGAGTGGTTCTTGTGGGAGAACAACTCCATTTGGCTCACTAACTTCACACACCATCAGGCTTCCAAGCAGCTCTCAAGGAAACTCAGTTTTCACACTCTAGGCTTAATGCCCTTTGAGTGCATTATGTACGAATGAACCTGGTAGAGCATCCCACACAAACCAATGCTCCACATGCGGGTTTCACATGCCACCAACTCCACATTCACAGACAACTTCAGCGCCAAAGCCATTTTCAGATAGCCCTCAATGCAAAGGCTCTAGGCCCAAATATTGGTGTGAGAGCTAATTCAATCAAGGAAACACTGCATGTTGGTGAAGCGCATATTGAAGAAGAATCAGCCGAGTGGTTCTTGTGGGAGAACAACTCCATTTGGCTCACTAACTTCACACACCATCAGGCTTCCAAGCAGTTCTCAAGGAAACTCAGTTTTCACACTCTAGGCTTAATGCCCTTTGAGTGCCTAGGACTGAAATGAACCTGGTAGAGCATCCCACACGAACCAATGCTCCACATGCGGGTTTCACATGCCACCAACTCCACATTCACAGACAACTTCAGCGCCAAAGCCATTTTCAGATAGCACTCAATACAAAGGCTCTAGGTGCAAATATTGGTGTGAGAGCTAATTCAATCAAGGAAACACTGCATGTTGGTGAAGCGCATATTGAAGAAGAATCAGCCGAGTGGTTCTTGTGGGAGAACAACTCCATTTTGGCTCTCTAACTTCACACACCATCAGGCTTCCATGCAGCTCTCAAGGAAACTCAGTTTTCACACTCTAGGCTTAATGCCCTTTGAGTGCATTTTGCAGGAATGAACCTGATAGAGCATCCCACACAAACCAATGCTCCACATGCGGGTTTCACATGCCACCAACTCCACATTCACAGACAACTTCAGCGCCAAAGCCGTTTTCAGGTAGCCCTCAATGCAAAGGCTCCAGACGCAAATATTGGTGTGAGAGCTAATTCAATCAAGGAAACACTGCATGTTGGTGAAGCGCATATTGAAGAAGAATCAGCCGAGTGGTTCTTGTGGGAGAACAACTCCATTTGGCTCACTAACTTCACACACCATCAGGCTTCCAAGCAGCTCTCAAGGAAACTCAGTTTTCACACTCTAGGCTTAATGCCCTTTGAGTGCATTATGTAGGAATGAACCTGGTAGAGCATCCCACACAAACCAATGCTCCACATGCGGGTTTCACAAGCCACCAACTCCACATTCACAGACAACTTCAGCGCCAAAGCCATTTTCAGATAGCCCTCAATGCAAAGGCTCTAGGCGCAAATATTAGTGTGAGAGCTAATTCAATCAAGGAAATACTGCATGTTGGTGAAGCGCATATTGAAGAAGAATCAGCCAAGTGGTTCTTGTGGGAGAACAACTCCATTTGGCTCACTAACTTCACACACCATCAGGCTTCCAAGCAGCTCTCAAGCAAACTCAGTTTTCACACTCTAGGCTTAATGCACTTTGAGTGCATTATCTAGGAATGATCCTGGTAGAGCATTACACACAAACCAATGCTCCACATGCGGGTTTCACATGCCACCAACTCCACATTCACAGACAACTTCAGCGCCAAAGCCATTTTCAGATAGCCCTCAATGCAAAGGCTCTAGGCGCAAATATTGGTGTGAGAGCTAATTCAATCAAGGAAACACTGCATGTTGGTGAAGCGCATATTGAAGAAGAATCAGCCGAGTGGTTCTTGTGGGACAACAACTCCATTTGGCTCACTAACTTCACACACCATCAGGCTTCCAAGCAGCTCTCAAGGAAACTCAGTTTTCACACTCTAGGCTTAATGCCCTTTGAGTGCCTAAGAATGAAATGTACCTGGTAGAGCATCCCACACAAACCAATGCTCCACATGCGGGTTTCACATGCCACCAACTCCACATTCACAGACAACTTCAGCGCCAAAGCCATTTTCAGATAGCCCTCAATGCAAAGGCTCTAGGCACAAATATTGGTGTGAGAGCTAATTCAATCAAGGAAACACTGCATGTTGGTGAAGCGCATATTGAAGAAGAATCAGCCGAGTGGTTCTTGTGGGAGAACAACTCCATTTGGCTCACTAACTTCACACACCATCAGGCTTCCAAGCAGCTCTCAAGGAAACTCAGTTTTCACACTCTAGGCTTAATGCCCTTTGAGTGCACTATTTAGGAATGAACCTGGTAGAGCATCCCACACAAACCAATGCTCCACATGCGGGTTTCACATGCCACCAACTCCACATTCACAGACAACTTCAGCGCCAAAGCCATTTTCAGATAGCCCTCAATGCAAAGGCTCTAGGCCCAAATATTGGTGTGAGAGCTAATTCAATCAAGGAAACACTGCATGTTGGTGAAGCGCATATTGAAGAAGAATCAGCCGAGTGGTTCTTGTGGGAGAACAACTCCATTTGGCTCACTAACTTCACACACCATCAGGCTTCCAAGCAGCTCTCAAGGAAACTCAGTTTTCACACTCTAGGCTTAATGCCCTTTGAGTGCATTATGTACGAATGAACCTGGTAGAGCATCCCACACAAACCAATGCTCCACATGCGGGTTTCACATGCCACCAACTCCACATTCACAGACAACTTCAGCGCCAAAGCCATTTTCAGATAGCCCTCAATGCAAAGGCTCTAGGCGCAAATATTGGTGTGAGAGCTAATTCAATCAAGGAAACACTGCATGTTGGTGAAGCGCATATTGAAGAAGAATCAGGCGAGTGGTTCTTGTGGGAGAACAACTCCATTTGGCTGACTAACTTCACACACCATCAGGCTTCCAAGCAGTTCTCAAGGAAACTCAGTTTTCACACTCTAGGCTTAATGCCCTTTGAGTGCCTAGGACTGAAATGAACCTGGTAGAGCATCCCACACGAACCAATGCTCCACATGCGGGTTTCACATGCCACCAACTCCACATTCACAGACAACTTCAGCGCCAAAGCCATTTTCAGATAGCACTCAATACAAAGGCTCTAGGTGCAAATATTGGTGTGAGAGCTAATTCAATCAAGGAAACACTGCATGTTGATGAAGCGCATATTGAAGAAGAATCAACCGAGTGGTTCTTGTGGGAGAACACCTCCATTTGGCTCACTAACTTCACACACCATCAGGCTTCCAAGCAGCTCTCAAGGAAACTCAGTTTTCACACTCTAGGCTTAATGCCCTTTGAGTGCATTATGTAGGAATGAACCTGGTAGAGCATCCCAAGCAAACCAATGCTCCACATGCGGGTTTCACATGCCACCAACTCCACATTCACAGACAACTTCAGCGCCAAAGCCATTTTCAGATAGCCCTCAATGCAAAGGCTCTAGGCGCAAATATTGGTGTGAGAGCTAATTCAATCAAGGAAACACTGCATGTTGGTGAAGCGCATATTGAAGAAGAATCAGCCGAGTGGTTCCTGTGGGAGAACAACTCCATTTGGCTCACTAACTTCACACACCATCAGGCTTCCAAGCAGCTCTCAAGGAAACTCAGTTTTCACACTCTATGCTTAGTGCCTCTTGAGTGCATTATGTAGGAATGAACCTGGTAGAGCATCCCACACAAACCAATGCTCCACATGCGGGTTTCACATGCCCCCAACTCCACATTCACAGACAACTTCAGCGCCAAAGCCATTTTCAGATAGCCCTCAATGCAAAGGCTCTAGGCGCAAATATTGGTGTGAGAGCTAATTCAATCAAGGAAACACTGCATGTTGGTGAAGCGCATATTGAAGAAGAATCAGCCGAGTGGTTCTTGTGGGAGAACAACTCCATTTTGGCTCTCTAACTTCACACACCATCAGGCTTCCATGCAGCTCTCAAGGAAACTCAGTTTTCACACTCTAGGCTTAATGCCCTTTGAGTGCATTTTGCAGGAATGAACCTGATAGAGCATCCCACACAAACCAATGCTCCACATGCGGGTTTCACATGCCACCAACTCCACATTCACAGACAACTTCAGCGCCAAAGCCGTTTTCAGGTAGCCCTCAATGCAAAGGCTCCAGGCGCAAATATTGGTGTGAGAGCTAATTCAATCAAGGAAACACTGCATGTTGGTGAAGCGCATATTGAAGAAGAATCAGCCGAGTGGTTCTTGTGGGAGAACAACTCCATTTGGCTCACTAACTTCACACACCATCAGGCTTCCAAGCAGCTCTCAAGGAAACTCAGTTTTCACACTCTAGGCTTAATGCCCTTTGAGTGCATTATGTAGGAATGAACCTGGTAGAGCATCCCACACAAACCAATGCTCCACATGCGGGTTTCACAAGCCACCAACTCCACATTCACAGACAACTTCAGCGCCAAAGCCATTTTCAGATAGCCCTCAATGCAAAGGCTCTAGGCGAAAATATTGGTGTGAGAGCTAATTCAATCAAGGAAATACTGCATGTTGGTGAAGCGCATATTGAAGAAGAATCAGACAAGTGGTTCTTGTGGGAGAACAACTCCATTTGGCTCACTAACTTCACACACCATCAGGCTTCCAAGCAGCTCTCAAGGAAACTCAGTTTTCACACTCTAGGCTTAATGCCCTTTGAGTGCATTATGTAGGAATGAACCTGGTAGAGCATCCCACACAAACCAATGCTCCACATGCGGGTTTCACATGCCACCAACTCCACATTCACAGACAACTTCAGCGCCAAAGCCATTTTCAGATAGCCCTCAATGCAAAGGCTCTAGGCGAAAATATTAGTGTGAGAGCTAATTCAATCAAGGAAATACTGCATGTTGGTGAAGCGCATATTGAAGAAGAATCAGCCAAGTGGTTCTTGTGGGAGAACAACTCCATTTGGCTCACTAACTTCACACACCATCAGGCTTCCAAGCAGCTCTCAAGGAAACTCAGTTTTCACACTCTAGGCTTAATGCCCTTTGAGTGCCTAAGAATGAAATGTACCTGGTAGAGCATCCCACACAAACCAATGCTCCACATGCGGGTTTCACATGCCACCAACTCCACATTCACAGACAACTTCAGCGCCAAAGCCATTTTCAGATAGCCCTCAATGCAAAGGATCTAGGCACAAATATTGGTGTGAGAGCTAATTCAATCAAGGAAACACTGCATGTTGGTGAAGCGCATATTGAAGAAGAATCAGCCGAGTGGTTCTTGTGGGAGAACAACTCCATTTGGCTCACTAACTTCACACACCATCAGGCTTCCAAGCAGCTCTCAAGGAAACTCAGTTTTCACACTCTAGGCTTAATGCCCTTTGAGTGCATTATGTAGGAATGAACCTGGTAGAGCATCCCACACAAACCAATGCTCCACATGCGGGTTTCACATGCCACCAACTCCACATTCACAGACAACTTCAGCGCCAAAGCCATTTTCAGATAGCCCTCAATGCAAAGGCTCTAGGCCCAAATATTGGTGTGAGAGCTAATTCAATCAAGGAAACACTGCATGTTGGTGAAGCGCATATTGAAGAAGAATCAGCCGAGTGGTTCTTGTGGGAGAACAACTCCATTTGGCTCACTAACTTCACACACCATCAGGCTTCCAAGCAGCTCTCAAGGAAACTCAGTTTTCACACTCTAGGCTTAATGCCCTTTGAGTGCATTATGTACGAATGAACCTGGTAGAGCATCCCACACAAACCAATGCTCCACATGCGGGTTTCACATGCCACCAACTCCACATTCACAGACAACTTCAGCGCCAAAGCCATTTTCAGATAGCCCTCAATGCAAAGGCTCTAGGCCCAAATATTGGTGTGAGAGCTAATTCAATCAAGGAAACACTGCATGTTGGTGAAGCGCATATTGAAGAAGAATCAGCCGAGTGGTTCTTGTGGGAGAACAACTCCATTTGGCTCACTAACTTCACACACCATCAGGCTTCCAAGCAGTTCTCAAGGAAACTCAGTTTTCACACTCTAGGCTTAATGCCCTTTGAGTGCCTAGGACTGAAATGAACCTGGTAGAGCATCCCACACGAACCAATGCTCCACATGCGGGTTTCACATGCCACCAACTCCACATTCACAGACAACTTCAGCGCCAAAGCCATTTTCAGATAGCACTCAATACAAAGGCTCTAGGTGCAAATATTGGTGTGAGAGCTAATTCAATCAAGGAAACACTGCATGTTGGTGAAGCGCATATTGAAGAAGAATCAGCCGAGTGGTTCTTGTGGGAGAACAACTCCATTTTGGCTCTCTAACTTCACACACCATCAGGCTTCCATGCAGCTCTCAAGGAAACTCAGTTTTCACACTCTAGGCTTAATGCCCTTTGAGTGCATTTTGCAGGAATGAACCTGATAGAGCATCCCACACAAACCAATGCTCCACATGCGGGTTTCACATGCCACCAACTCCACATTCACAGACAACTTCAGCGCCAAAGCCGTTTTCAGGTAGCCCTCAATGCAAAGGCTCCAGACGCAAATATTGGTGTGAGAGCTAATTCAATCAAGGAAACACTGCATGTTGGTGAAGCGCATATTGAAGAAGAATCAGCCGAGTGGTTCTTGTGGGAGAACAACTCCATTTGGCTCACTAACTTCACACACCATCAGGCTTCCAAGCAGCTCTCAAGGAAACTCAGTTTTCACACTCTAGGCTTAATGCCCTTTGAGTGCATTATGTAGGAATGAACCTGGTAGAGCATCCCACACAAACCAATGCTCCACATGCGGGTTTCACAAGCCACCAACTCCACATTCACAGACAACTTCAGCGCCAAAGCCATTTTCAGATAGCCCTCAATGCAAAGGCTCTAGGCGAAAATATTAGTGTGAGAGCTAATTCAATCAAGGAAATACTGCATGTTGGTGAAGCGCATATTGAAGAAGAATCAGCCAAGTGGTTCTTGTGGGAGAACAACTCCATTTGGCTCACTAACTTCACACACCATCAGGCTTCCAAGCAGCTCTCAAGGAAACTCAGTTTTCACACTCTAGGCTTAATGCCCTTTGAGTGCATTATGTACGAATGAACCTGGTAGAGCATCCCACACAAACCAATGCTCCACATGCGGGTTTCACATGCCACCAACTCCACATTCACAGACAACTTCAGCGCCAAAGCCATTTTCAGATAGCCCTCAATGCAAAGGCTCTAGGCGCAAATATTGGTGTGAGAGCTAATTCAATCAAGGAAACACTGCATGTTGGTGAAGCGCATATTGAAGAAGAATCAGGCGAGTGGTTCTTGTGGGAGAACAACTCCATTTGGCTGACTAACTTCACACACCATCAGGCTTCCATGCAGTTCTCAAGGAAACTCAGTTTTCACACTCTAGGCTTAATGCCCTTTGAGTGCCTAGGACTGAAATGAACCTGGTAGAGCATCCCACACGAACCAATGCTCCACATGCGGGTTTCACATGCCACCAACTCCACATTCACAGACAACTTCAGCGCCAAAGCCATTTTCAGATAGCACTCAATACAAAGGCTCTAGGTGCAAATATTGGTGTGAGAGCTAATTCAATCAAGGAAACACTGCATGTTGATGAAGCGCATATTGAAGAAGAATCAGCCGAGTGGTTCTTGTGG
Organism: Ochotona princeps; assembly: GCF_030435755.1. Classification (NCBI taxonomy): domain Eukaryota; kingdom Metazoa; phylum Chordata; class Mammalia; order Lagomorpha; family Ochotonidae; genus Ochotona; species Ochotona princeps. The sequence goes on along the minus strand of NW_026696177.1, from coordinate 21,954 downwards.
GAGAACACCTCCATTTGGCTCACTAACTTCACACACCATCAGGCTTCCAAGCAGCTCTCAAGGAAACTCAGTTTTCACACTCTAGGCTTAATGCCCTTTGAGTGCATTATGTAGGAATGAACCTGGTAGAGCATCCCAAGCAAACCAATGCTCCACATGCGGGTTTCACATGCCACCAACTCCACATTCACAGACAACTTCAGCGCCAAAGCCATTTTCAGATAGCCCTCAATGCAAAGGCTCTAGGCGCAAATATTGGTGTGAGAGCTAATTCAATCAAGGAAACACTGCATGTTGGTGAAGCGCATATTGAAGAAGAATCAGGCGAGTGGTTCCTGTGGGAGAACAACTCCATTTGGCTCACTAACTTCACACACCATCAGGCTTCCAACCAGCTCTCAAGGAAACTCAGTTTTCACACTCTATGCTTAGTGCCTCTTGAGTGCATTATGTAGGAATGAACCTGGTAGAGCATCCCACACAAACCAATGCTCCACATGCGGGTTTCACATGCCCCCAACTCCACATTCACAGACAACTTCAGCGCCAAAGCCATTTTCAGATAGCCCTCAATGCAAAGGCTCTAGGCGCAAATATTGGTGTGAGAGCTAATTCAATCAAGGAAACACTGCATGTTGGTGAAGCGCATATTGAAGAAGAATCAGCCGAGTGGTTCTTGTGGGAGAACAACTCCATTTTGGCTCACTAACTTCACACACCATCAGGCTTCCATGCAGCTCTCAAGGAAACTCAGTTTTCACACTCTAGGCTTAATGCCCTTTGAGTGCATTTTGCAGGAATGAACCTGATAGAGCATCCCACACAAACCAATGCTCCACATGCGGGTTTCACATGCCACCAACTCCACATTCACAGACAACTTCAGCGCCAAAGCCGTTTTCAGGTAGCCCTCAATGCAAAGGCTCCAGGCGCAAATATTGGTGTGAGAGCTAATTCAATCAAGGAAACACTGCATGTTGGTGAAGCGCATATTGAAGAAGAATCAGCCGAGTGGTTCTTGTGGGAGAACAACTCCATTTGGCTCACTAACTTCACACACCATCAGGCTTCCAACCAGCTCTCAAGGAAACTCAGTTTTCACACTCTAGGCTTAATGCCCTTTGAGTGCATTATGTAGGAATGAACCTGGTAGAGCATCCCACACAAACCAATGCTCCACATGCGGGTTTCACAAGCCACCAACTCCACATTCACAGACAACTTCAGCGCCAAAGCCATTTTCAGATAGCCCTCAATGCAAAGGCTCTAGGCGAAAATATTGGTGTGAGAGCTAATTCAATCAAGGAAATACTGCATGTTGGTGAAGCGCATATTGAAGAAGAATCAGACAAGTGGTTCTTGTGGGAGAACAACTCCATTTGGCTCACTAACTTCACACACCATCAGGCTTCCAAGCAGCTCTCAAGGAAACTCAGTTTTCACACTCTAGGCTTAATGCCCTTTGAGTGCATTATCTAGGAATGATCCTGGTAGAGCATCACACACAAACCAATGCTCCACATGCGGGTTTCACATGCCACCAACTCCACATTCACAGACAACTTCAGCGCCAAAGCCATTTTCAGATAGCCCTCAATGCAAAGGCTCTAGGCCCAAATATTGGTGTGAGAGCTAATTCAATCAAGGAAACACTGCATGTTGGTGAAGCGCATATTGAAGAAGAATCAGGCGAGTGGTTCTTGTGGGAGAACAACTCCATTTGGCTCACTAACTTCACACACCATCAGGCTTCCAAGCAGCTCTCAAGGAAACTCAGTTTCCACACTCTAGGCTTAATGCCCTTTGAGTGCATTATGTAGGAATGAACCTGGTAGAGCATCCCACACAAACCAATGCTCCACATGCGGGTTTCACATGCCACCAACTCCACATTCACAGACAACTTCAGCGCCAAAGCCATTTTCAGATAGCCCTCAATGCAAAGGCTCTAGGCGAAAATGTTGTTGTGAGAGCTAATTCAATCAAGGAAATACTGCATGTTGGTGAAGCGCATATTGAAGAAGAATCAGCCGAGTGGTTCTTGTGGGAGAACAACTCCATTTGGCTCACTAACTTCACACACCATCAGGCTTCCAAGCAGCTCTCAAGGAAACTCAGTTTTCACACTCTAGGCTTAATGCACTTTGAGTGCATTATCTAGGCATGATCCTGGTAGAGCATCCCACACAAACCAATGCTCCACATGCGGGTTTCACATGCCACCAACTCCACATTCACAGACAACTTCAGCGCCAAAGCCATTTTCAGATAGCCCTCAATGCAAAGGCTCTAGGCCCAAATATTGGTGTGAGAGCTAATTCAATCAAGGAAACACTGCATGTTGGTGAAGCGCATATTGAAGAAGAATCAGCCGAGTGGTTCTTGTGGGAGAACAACTCCATTTGGCTCACTAACTTCACACACCATCAGGCTTCCAAGCAGCTCTCAAGGAAACTCAGTTTTCACACTCTAGGCTTAATGCCCTTTGAGTGCCTAGGACTGAAATGAACCTGGTAGAGCATCCGACACGAACCAATGCTCCACATGCGGGTTTCACATGCCACCAACTCCACATTCACAGACAACTTCAGCGCCAAAGCCATTTTCAGATAGCCCTCAATACAAAGGCTCAAGGCGCAAATATTGGTGTGAGAGCTAATTCAATCAAGGAAACACTGCATGTTGGTGAAGCGCATATTGAAGAAGAATCAGCCGAGTGGTTCTTGTGGGAGAACAACTCCATTTGGCTGACTAACTTCACACACCATCAGGCTTCCAAACAGCTCTCAAGGAAACTCAGTTTTCACACTCTAGGCTTAATGCCCTTTGAGTGCCTAGGACTGAAATGAACCTGGTAGAGCATCCGACACGAACCAATGCTCCACATGCGGGTTTCACATGCCACCAACTCCACATTCACAGACAACTTCAGCGCCAAAGCCATTTTCAGATAGCCCTCAATACAAAGGCTCAAGGCGCAAATATTGGTGTGAGAGCTAATTCAATCAAGGAAACACTGCATGTTGGTGAAGCGCATATTGAAGAAGAATCAGGCGAGTGGTTCTTGTGGGAGAACAACTCCATTTGGCTGACTAACTTCACACACCATCAGGCTTCCAAACAGCTCTCAAGGAAACTCAGTTTTCACACTCTAGGCTTAATGCCCTTTGAGTGCATTATGTACGAATGAACCTGGTAGAGCATCCCACACAAACCAATGCTCCACATGCGGGTTTCACATGCCACCAACTCCACATTCACAGACAACTTCAGCGCCAAAGCCATTTTCAGATAGCCCTCAATGCAAAGGCTCTAGGCGAAAATGTTGTTGTGAGAGCTAATTCAATCAAGGAAATACTGCATGTTGGTGAAGCGCATATTGAAGAAGAATCAGCCGAGTGGTTCTTGTGGGAGAACAACTCCATTTGGCTCACTAACTTCACACACCATCAGGCTTCCAAGCAGCTCTCAAGGAAACTCAGTTTTCACACTCTAGGCTTAATGCACTTTGAGTGCTTTATCTAGGCATGATCCTGGTAGAGCATCCCACACAAACCAATGCTCCACATGCGGGTTTCACATGCCACCAACTCCACATTCACAGACAACTTCAGCGCCAAAGCCATTTTCAGATAGCCCTCAATGCAAAGGCTCTAGGCCCAAATATTGGTGTGAGAGCTAATTCAATCAAGGAAACACTGCATGTTGGTGAAGCGCATATTGAAGAAGAATCAGCCGAGTGGTTCTTGTGGGAGAACAACTCCATTTGGCTCACTAACTTCACACACCATCAGGCTTCCAAGCAGCTCTCAAGGAAACTCAGTTTTCACACTCTAGGCTTAATGCCCTTTGAGTGCCTAGGACTGAAATGAACCTGGTAGAGCATCCCACACAAACCAATGCTCCACATGCGGGTTTCACATGCCACCAACTCCACATTCACAGACAACTTCAGCGCCAAAGCCATTTTCAGATAGCCCTCAATACAAAGGCTCAAGGCGCAAATATTGGTGTGAGAGCTAATTCAATCAAGGAAACACTGCATGTTGGTGAAGCGCATATTGAAGAAGAATCAGGCGAGTGGTTCTTGTGGGAGAACAACTCCATTTGGCTGACTAACTTCACACACCATCAGGCTTCCAAACAGCTCTCAAGGAAACTCAGTTTTCACACTCTAGGCTTAATGCCCTTTGAGTGCCTAGGACTGAAATGAACCTGGTAGAGCATCCGACACGAACCAATGCTCCACATGCGGGTTTCACATGCCACCAACTCCACATTCACAGACAACTTCAGCGCCAAAGCCATTTTCAGATAGCCCTCAATACAAAGGCTCAAGGCGCAAATATTGGTGTGAGAGCTAATTCAATCAAGGAAACACTGCATGTTGGTGAAGCGCATATTGAAGAAGAATCAGGCGAGTGGTTCTTGTGGGAGAACAACTCCATTTGGCTGACTAACTTCACACACCATCAGGCTTCCAAACAGCTCTCAAGGAAACTCAGTTTTCACACTCTAGGCTTAATGCCCTTTGAGTGCATTATGTACGAATGAACCTGGTAGAGCATCCCACACAAACCAATGCTCCACATGCGGGTTTCACATGCCACCAACTCCACATTCACAGACAACTTCAGCGCCAAAGCCATTTTCAGATAGCCCTCAATACAAAGGCTCTAGACGCAAATATTGGTGTGAGAGCTAATTCAATCAAGGAAACACTGCATGTTGGTGAAGCGCATATTGAAGAAGAATCAGCCGAGTGGTTCTTGTGGGAGAACACCTCCATTTGGCTCAATAACTTCACACACCATCAGGCTTCCAAGCAGCTCTCAAGGAAACTCAGTTTCCACACTCTAGGCTTAATGCCCTTTGAGTGCAGTATGTAGGAATGAACCTGGTAGAGCATCCCACACAAACCAATGCTCCACATGCGGGTTTCACATGCCACCAACTCCACATTCACAGACAACTTCAGCGCCAAAGCCATTTTCAGATAGCCCTCAATGCAAAGGCTCTAGGCGAAAATATTGGTGTGAGAGCTAATTCAATCAAGGAAATACTGCATGTTGGTGAAGCGCATATTGAAGAAGAATCAGCCGAGTGGTTCTTGTGGGAGAACAACTCCATTTTGGCTCTCTAACTTCACACACCATCAGGCTATCATGCAGCTCTCAAGGAAACTCAGTTTTCACACTCTAGGCTTAATGCCCTTTGAGTGCATTATGTACGAATGAACCTGGTAGAGCATCCCACACAAACCAATGCTCCACATGCGGGTTTCACATGCCACCAACTCCACATTCACAGACAACTTCAGCGCCAAAGCCATTTTCAGATAGCCCTCAATGCAAAGGCTCTAGGCGAAAATGTTGTTGTGAGAGCTAATTCAATCAAGGAAATACTGCATGTTGGTGAAGCGCATATTGAAGAAGAATCAGCCGAGTGGTTCTTGTGGGAGAACAACTCCATTTGGCTCACTAACTTCACACACCATCAGGCTTCCAAGCAGCTCTCAAGGAAACTCAGTTTTCACACTCTAGGCTTAATGCACTTTGAGTGCATTATCTAGGCATGATCCTGGTAGAGCATCCCACACAAACCAATGCTCCACATGCGGGTTTCACATGCCACCAACTCCACATTCACAGACAACTTCAGCGCCAAAGCCATTTTCAGATAGCCCTCAATGCAAAGGCTCTAGGCCCAAATATTGGTGTGAGAGCTAATTCAATCAAGGAAACACTGCATGTTGGTGAAGCGCATATTGAAGAAGAATCAGCCGAGTGGTTCTTGTGGGAGAACAACTCCATTTGGCTCACTAACTTCACACACCATCAGGCTTCCAAGCAGCTCTCAAGGAAACTCAGTTTTCACACTCTAGGCTTAATGCCCTTTGAGTGCCTAGGACTGAAATGAACCTGGTAGAGCATCCCACACAAACCAATGCTCCACATGCGGGTTTCACATGCCACCAACTCCACATTCACAGACAACTTCAGCGCCAAAGCCATTTTCAGATAGCCCTCAATACAAAGGCTCAAGGCGCAAATATTGGTGTGAGAGCTAATTCAATCAAGGAAACACTGCATGTTGGTGAAGCGCATATTGAAGAAGAATCAGGCGAGTGGTTCTTGTGGGAGAACAACTCCATTTGGCTGACTAACTTCACACACCATCAGGCTTCCAAACAGCTCTCAAGGAAACTCAGTTTTCACACTCTAGGCTTAATGCCCTTTGAGTGCCTAGGACTGAAATGAACCTGGTAGAGCATCCGACACGAACCAATGCTCCACATGCGGGTTTCACATGCCACCAACTCCACATTCACAGACAACTTCAGCGCCAAAGCCATTTTCAGATAGCCCTCAATACAAAGGCTCAAGGCGCAAATATTGGTGTGAGAGCTAATTCAATCAAGGAAACACTGCATGTTGGTGAAGCGCATATTGAAGAAGAATCAGGCGAGTGGTTCTTGTGGGAGAACAACTCCATTTGGCTGACTAACTTCACACACCATCAGGCTTCCAAACAGCTCTCAAGGAAACTCAGTTTTCACACTCTAGGCTTAATGCCCTTTGAGTGCATTATGTACGAATGAACCTGGTAGAGCATCCCACACAAACCAATGCTCCACATGCGGGTTTCACATGCCACCAACTCCACATTCACAGACAACTTCAGCGCCAAAGCCATTTTCAGATAGCCCTCAATACAAAGGCTCTAGACGCAAATATTGGTGTGAGAGCTAATTCAATCAAGGAAACACTGCATGTTGGTGAAGCGCATATTGAAGAAGAATCAGCCGAGTGGTTCTTGTGGGAGAACACCTCCATTTGGCTCAATAACTTCACACACCATCAGGCTTCCAAGCAGCTCTCAAGGAAACTCAGTTTCCACACTCTAGGCTTAATGCCCTTTGAGTGCAGTATGTAGGAATGAACCTGGTAGAGCATCCCACACAAACCAATGCTCCACATGCGGGTTTCACATGCCACCAACTCCACATTCACAGACAACTTCAGCGCCAAAGCCATTTTCAGATAGCCCTCAATGCAAAGGCTCTAGGCGAAAATATTGGTGTGAGAGCTAATTCAATCAAGGAAATACTGCATGTTGGTGAAGCACATATTGAAGAAGAATCAGCCGAGTGGTTCTTGTGGGAGAACAACTCCATTTTGGCTCTCTAACTTCACACACCATCAGGCTATCATGCAGCTCTCAAGGAAACTCAGTTTTCACACTCTAGGCTTAATGCACTTTGAGTGCATTATGTAGGAATGAACCTGATAGAGCATCCCACACAAACCAATGCTCCACATGCGGGTTTCACATGCCACCAACTCCACATTCACAGACAACTTCAGCGCCAAAGCCATTTTCAGATAGCCCTCAATGCAAAGGCTCTAGGCGAAAATATTGGTGTGAGAGCTAATTCAATCAAGGAAACACTGCATGTTGGTGAAGCGCATATTGAAGAAGAATCAGCCGAGTGGTTCTTGTGGGAGAACAACTCCATTTGGCTCACTAACTTCACACACCATCAGGCTTCCAAGCAGCTCTCAAGGAAACTCAGTTTTCACACTCTAGGCTTAATGCACTTTGAGTGCATTATCTAGGCATGATCCTGGTAGAGCATCCCACACAAACCAATGCTCCACATGCGGGTTTCACATGCCACCAACTCCACATTCACAGACAACTTCAGCGCCAAAGCCATTTTCAGATAGCCCTCAATACAAAGACTCTAGGCGCAAATATTGGTGTGAGAGCTAATTCAATCAAGGAAACACTGCATGTTGGTGAAGCGCATATTGAAGAAGAATCAGCCGAGTGGTTCTTGTGGGAGAACAACTCCATTTGGCTCACTAACTTCACACACCATCAGGCTTCCAAGCAGCTCTCAAGGAAACTCAGTTTTCACACTCTAGGCTTAATGCCCTTTGAGTGCATTATGTAGGAATGAACCTGGTAGAGCATCCCACACAAACCAATGCTCCACATGCGGGTTTCACATGCCACCAACTCCACATTCACAGACAACTTCAGCGCCAAAGCCATTTTCAGATAGCCCTCAATGCAAAGGTTCTAGGCACAAATATTGGTGTGAGAGCTAATTCAATCAAGGAAACACTGCATGTTGGTGAAGCGCATATTGAAGAAGAATCAGCCGAGTGGTTCTTGTGGGAGAATACCTCCATTTGGCTCACTAACTTCACACACCATCAGGCTTCCAAGCAGTTCTCAAGGAAACTCAGTTTTCACACTCTAGGCTTAATGCCCTTTGAGTGCCTAGGACTGAAATGAACCTGGTAGAGCATCCCACACGAACCAATGCTCCACATGCGGGTTTCACATGCCACCAACTCCACATTCACAGACAACTTCAGCGCCAAAGCCATTTTCAGATAGCACTCAATACAAAGGCTCTAGGTGCAAATATTGGTGTGAGAGCTAATTCAATCAAGGAAACACTGCATGTTGATGAAGCGCATATTGAAGAAGAATCAGCCGAGTGGTTCTTGTGGGAGAACACCTCCATTTGGCTCACTAACTTCACACACCATCAGGCTTCCAAGCAGCTCTCAAGGAAACTCAGTTTTCACACTCTAGGCTTAATGCCCTTTGAGTGCATTATGTAGGAATGAACCTGGTAGAGCATCCCAAACAAACCAATGCTCCACATGCGGGTTTCACATGCCACCAACTCCACATTCACAGACAACTTCAGCGCCAAAGCCATTTTCAGATAGCCCTCAATGCAAAGGCTCTAGGCGCAAATATTGGTGTGAGAGCTAATTCAATCAAGGAAACACTGCATGTTGGTGAAGCGCATATTGAAGAAGAATCAGCCGAGTGGTTCCTGTGGGAGAACAACTCCATTTGGCTCACTAACTTCACACACCATCAGGCTTCCAAGCAGCTCTCAAGGAAACTCAGTTTTCACACTCTATGCTTAGTGCCTCTTGAGTGCATTATGTAGGAATGAACCTGGTAGAGCATCCCACACAAACCAATGCTCCACATGCGGGTTTCACATGCCACCAACTCCACATTCACAGACAACTTCAGCGCCAAAGCCATTTTCAGATAGCCCTCAATGCAAAGGCTCTAGGCGCAAATATTGGTGTGAGAGCTAATTCAATCAAGGAAACACTGCATGTTGGTGAAGCGCATATTGAAGAAGAATCAGCCGAGTGGTTCTTGTGGGAGAACAACTCCATTTTGGCTCTCTAACTTCACACACCATCAGGCTTCCATGCAGCTCTCAAGGAAACTCAGTTTTCACACTCTAGGCTTAATGCCCTTTGAGTGCATTTTGCAGGAATGAACCCTATAGAGCATCCCACACAAACCAATGCTCCACATGCGGGTTTCACATGCCACCAACTCCACATTCACAGACAACTTCAGCGCCAAAGCCATTTTCAGATAGCCCTCAATGCAAAGGCTCCAGGCGCAAATATTGGTGTGAGAGCTAATTCAATCAAGGAAACACTGCATGTTGGTGAAGCGCATATTGAAGAAGAATCAGCCGAGTGGTTCTTGTGGGAGAACAACTCCATTTGGCTCACTAACTTCACACACCATCAGGCTTCCAAGCAGCTCTCAAGGAAACTCAGTTTTCACACTCTAGGCTTAATGCCCTTTGAGTGCATTATGTAGGAATGAACCTGGTAGAGCATCCCACACAAACTAATGCTCCACATGCGGGTTTCACAAGCCACCAACTCCACATTCACAGACAACTTCAGCGCCAAAGCCATTTTCAGATAGCCCTCAATGCAAAGGCTCTAGGCGCAAATATTGGTGTGAGAGCTAATTCAATCAAGGAAATACTGCATGTTGGTGAAGCGCATATTGAAGAAGAATCAGCCAAGTGGTTCTTGTGGGAGAACAACTCCATTTGGCTCACTAACTTCACACACCATCAGGCTTCCAAGCAGCTCTCAAGGAAACTCAGTTTTCACACTCTAGGCTTAATGCCCTTTGAGTGCATTATCTAGGAATGATCCTGGTAGAGCATCCCACACAAACCAATGCTCCACATGCGGGTTTCACATGCCACCAACTCCACATTCACAGACAACTTCAGCGCCAAAGCCATTTTCAGATAGCCCTCAATGCAAAGGCTCTAGGCCCAAATATTGGTGTGAGAGCTAATTCAATCAAGGAAACACTGCATGTTGGTGAAGCGCATATTGAAGAAGAATCAGGCGAGTGGTTCTTGTGGGAGAACAACTCCATTTGGCTCACTAACTTCACACACCATCAGGCTTCCAAGCAGCTCTCAAGGAAACTCAGTTTCCACACTCTAGGCTTAATGCCCTTTGAGTGCATTATGTAGGAATGAACCTGGTAGAGCATCCCACACAAACCAATGCTCCACATGCGGGTTTCACATGCCACCAACTCCACATTCACAGACAACTTCAGCGCCAAAGCCATTTTCAGATAGCCCTCAATGCAAAGGCTCTAGGCGAAAATGTTGTTGTGAGAGCTAATTCAATCAAGGAAATACTGCATGTTGGTGAAGCGCATATTGAAGAAGAATCAGCCGAGTGGTTCTTGTGGGAGAACAACTCCATTTGGCTCACTAACTTCACACACCATCAGGCTTCCAAGCAGCTCTCAAGGAAACTCAGTTTTCACACTCTAGGCTTAATGCACTTTGAGTGCATTATCTAGGCATGATCCTGGTAGAGCATCCCACACAAACCAATGCTCCACATGCGGGTTTCACATGCCACCAACTCCACATTCACAGACAACTTCAGCGCCAAAGCCATTTTCAGATAGCCCTCAATGCAAAGGCTCTAGGTGCAAATATTGGTGTGAGAGCTAATTCAATCAAGGAAACACTGCATGTTGGTGAAGCGCATATTGAAGAAGAATCAGCCGAGTGGTTCTTGTGGGAGAACAACTCCATTTGGCTCACTAACTTCACACACCATCAGGCTTCCAAGCAGCTCTCAAGGAAACTCAGTTTTCACACTCTAGGCTTAATGCCCTTTGAGTGCCTAGGACTGAAATGAACCTGGTAGAGCATCCGACACGAACCAATGCTCCACATGCGGGTTTCACATGCCACCAACTCCACATTCACAGACAACTTCAGCGCCAAAGCCATTTTCAGATAGCCCTCAATACAAAGGCTCAAGGCGCAAATATTGGTGTGAGAGCTAATTCAATCAAGGAAACACTGCATGTTGGTGAAGCGCATATTGAAGAAGAATCAGGCGAGTGGTTCTTGTGGGAGAACAACTCCATTTGGCTGACTAACTTCACACACCATCAGGCTTCCAAACAGCTCTCAAGGAAACTCAGTTTTCACACTCTAGGCTTAATGCCCTTTGAGTGCATTATGTACGAATGAACCTGGTAGAGCATCCCACACAAACCAATGCTCCACATGCGGGTTTCACATGCCACCAACTCCACATTCACAGACAACTTCAGTGCCAAAGCCATTTTCAGATAGCCCTCAATACAAAGGCTCTAGACGCAAATATTGGTGTGAGAGCTAATTCAATCAAGGAAACACTGCATGTTGGTGAAGCGCATATTGAAGAAGAATCAGCCGAGTGGTTCTTGTGGGAGAACACCTGCATTTGGCTCAATAACTTCACACACCATCAGGCTTCCAAGCAGCTCTCAAGGAAACTCAGTTTCCACACTCTAGGCTTAATGCCCTTTGAGTGCAGTATGTAGGAATGAACCTGGTAGAGCATCCCACACAAACCAATGCTCCACATGCGGGTTTCACATGCCACCAACTCCACATTCACAGACAACTTCAGCGCCAAAGCCATTTTCAGATAGCCCTCAATGCAAAGGCTCTAGGCACAAATATTGGTGTGAGAGCTAATTCAATCAAGCAAATACTGCATGTTGGTGAAGCGCATATTGAAGAAGAATCAGCCGAGTGGTTCTTGTGGGAGAACAACTCCATTTTGGCTCTCTAACTTCACACACCATCAGGCTATCATGCAGCTCTCAAGGAAACTCAGTTTTCACACTCTAGGCTTAATGCACTTTGAGTGCATTATGTAGGAATGAACCTGATAGAGCATCCCACACAAACCAATGCTCCACATGCGGGTTTCACATGCCACCAACTCCACATTCACAGACAACTTCAGCGCCAAAGCCATTTTCAGATAGCCCTCAATGCAAAGGCTCTAGGCGAAAATATTGGTGTGAGAGCTAATTCAATCAAGGAAACACTGCATGTTGGTGAAGCGCATATTGAAGAAGAATCAGCCGAGTGGTTCTTGTGGGAGAACAACTCCATTTGGCTCACTAACTTCACACACCATCAGGCTTCCAAGCAGCTCTCAAGGAAACTCAGTTTTCACACTCTAGGCTTAATGCACTTTGAGTGCATTATCTAGGCATGATCCTGGTAGAGCATCCCACACAAACCAATGCTCCACATGCGGGTTTCACATGCCACCAACTCCACATTCACAGACAACTTCAGCGCCAAAGCCATTTTCAGATAGCCCTCAATACAAAGACTCTAGGCGCAAATATTGGTGTGAGAGCTAATTCAATCAAGGAAACACTGCATGTTGGTGAAGCGCATATTGAAGAAGAATCAGCCGAGTGGTTCTTGTGGGAGAACAACTCCATTTGGCTCACTAACTTCACACACCATCAGGCTTCCAAGCAGCTCTCAAGGAAACTCAGTTTTCACACTCTAGGCTTAATGCCCTTTGAGTGCATTATGTAGGAATGAACCTGGTAGAGCATCCCACACAAACCAATGCTCCACATGCGGGTTTCACATGCCACCAACTCCACATTCACAGACAACTTCAGCGCCAAAGCCATTTTCAGATAGCCCTCAATGCAAAGGTTCTAGGCACAAATATTGGTGTGAGAGCTAATTCAATCAAGGAAACACTGCATGTTGGTGAAGCGCATATTGAAGAAGAATCAGCCGAGTGGTTCTTGTGGGAGAACACCTCCATTTGGCTCACTAACTTCACACACCATCAGGCTTCCATGCAGCTCTCAAGGAAACTCAGTTTTCACACTCTAGGCTTAATGCCCTTTGAGTGCATTATGTAGGAATGAACCTGGTAGAGCATCCCACACAAACCAATGCTCCACATGCGGGTTTCACATGCCACCAACTCCACATTCACAGACAACTTCAGCGCCAAAGCCATTTTCAGATAGCCCTCAATACAAAGACTCTAGGCGCAAATATTGGTGTGAGAGCTAATTCAATCAAGGAAACACTGCATGTTGGTGAAGCGCATATTGAAGAAGAATCAGCCGAGTGGTTCTTGTGGGAGAACAACTCCATTTGGCTCACTAACTTCACACACCATCAGGCTTCCAAGCAGCTCTCAAGGAAACTCAGTTTTCACACTCTAGGCTTAATGCCCTTTGAGTGCCTAGGACTGAAATGAACCTGGTAGAGCATCCCACACAAACCAATGCTCCACATGCGGGTTTCACATGCCACCAACTCCACATTCACAGACAACTTCAGCGCCAAAGCCATTTTCAGATAGCCCTCAATGCAAAGGCTCTAGGCAAAAATATTGGTGTGAGAGCTAATTCAATCAAGGAAATACTGCATGTTGGTGAAGCGCATATTGAAGAAGAATCAGCCGAGTGGTTCTTGTGGGAGAACAACTCCATTTGGCTCACTAACTTCACACACCATCAGGCTTCCAAGCAGCTCTCAAGGAAACTCAGTTTTCACACTCTAGGCTTAATGCCCTTTGAGTGCATTATGTAGCAATGAACCTGGTAGAGCATCCCACACAAACCAATGCTCCACATGCGGGTTTCACATGCCACCAACTCCACATTCACAGACAACTTCAGCGCCAAAGCCATTTTCAGATAGCCCTCAATACAAAGGCTCTAGGCGCAAATATTGGTGTGAGAGCTAATTCAATCAAGGAAACACTGCATGTTGATGAAGCGCATATTGAAGAAGAATCAGGCGAGTGGTTCTTGTGGGAGAACAACTCCATTTGGCTCACTAACTTCACACACCATCAGGCTTCCAAACAGCTCTCAGAGAAACTCAGTTTTCACACTCTAGGCTTAATGCCCTTTGAGTGCATTATGTAGGAATGAACCTGGTAGAGCATCCCACACAAACCAATGCTCCACATGCGGGTTTCACATGCCACCAACTCCACATTCACAGACAACTTCAGCGCCAAAGCCATTTTCAGATAGCCCTCAATGCAAAGGCTCTAGGCGCAAATATTGGTGTGAGAGCTAATTCAATCAAGGAAACACTGCATGTTGGTGAAGCGCATATTGAAGAAGAATCAGCCAAGTGGTTCTTGTGGGAGAACAACTCCATTTGGCTCACTAACTTCACACACCATCAGGCTTCCAAGCAGCTCTCAAGGAAACTCAGTTTTCACACTCTAGGCTTAATGCCCTTTGAGTGCCTAGGACTGAAATGAACCTGGTAGAGCATCCCACACGAACCAATGATCCACATGCGGGTTTCACATGCCACCAACTCCACATTCACAGACAATTTCAGCGCCAAAGCCATTTTCAGATAGCCCTCAATACAAAGGCTCAAGGCGCAAATATTGGTGTGAGAGCTAATTCAATCAAGGAAACACTGCATGTTGGTGAAGCGCATATTGAAGAAGAATCAGCCGAGTGGTTCTTGTGGGAGAACAACTCCATTTTGGCTCTCTAACTTCACACACCATCAGGCTATCATGCAGCTCTCAAGGAAACTCAGTTTTCACACTCTAATCTTAATGCCCTTTGAGTGCATTATGTAGGAATGAACCTGATAGAGCATCCCACACAAACCAATGCTCCACATGCGGGTTTCACATGCCACCAACTCCACATTCACAGACAACTTCAGCGCCAAAGCCATTTTCAGATAGCCCTCAATACAAAGGCTCTAGGCCCAAATATTGGTGTGAGAGCTAATTCAATCAAGGAAACACTGCATGTTGGTGAAGCGCATATTGAAGAAGAATCAGCCAAGTGGTTCTTGTGGGAGAACAACTCCATTTGGCTCACTAACTTCACACACCATCAGGCTTCCAAGCAGCTCTCAAGGAAACTCAGTTTTCACACTCTAGGCTTAATGCCCTTTGAGTGCATTATGTAGCAATGAACCTGGTAGAGCATCCCACACAAACCAATGCTCCACATGCGGGTTTCACATGCCACCAACTCCACATTCACAGACAACTTCAGCGCCAAAGCCATTTTCAGATAGCCCTCAATACAAAGGCTCTAGGCGCAAATATTGGTGTGAGAGCTAATTCAATCAAGGAAACACTGCATGTTGATGAAGCGCATATTGAAGAAGAATCAGGCGAGTGGTTCTTGTGGGAGAACAACTCCATTTGGCTCACTAACTTCACACACCATCAGGCTTCCAAACAGCTCTCAGAGAAACTCAGTTTTCACACTCTAGGCTTAATGCCCTTTGAGTGCATTATGTAGGAATGAACCTGGTAGAGCATCCCACACAAACCAATGCTCCACATGCGGGTTTCACATGCCACCAACTCCACATTCACAGACAACTTCAGCGCCAAAGCCATTTTCAGATAGCCCTCAATGCAAAGGCTCTAGGCGCAAATATTGGTGTGAGAGCTAATTCAATCAAGGAAACACTGCATGTTGGTGAAGCGCATATTGAAGAAGAATCAGCCAAGTGGTTCTTGTGGGAGAACAACTCCATTTGGCTCACTAACTTCACACACCATCAGGCTTCCAAGCAGCTCTCAAGGAAACTCAGTTTTCACACTCTAGGCTTAATGCCCTTTGAGTGCCTAGGACTGAAATGAACCTGGTAGAGCATCCCACACGAACCAATGATCCACATGCGGGTTTCACATGCCACCAACTCCACATTCACAGACAATTTCAGCGCCAAAGCCATTTTCAGATAGCCCTCAATACAAAGGCTCAAGGCGCAAATATTGGTGTGAGAGCTAATTCAATCAAGGAAACACTGCATGTTGGTGAAGCGCATATTGAAGAAGAATCAGCCGAGCTGGTTCTTGTGGGAGAACACCTCCATTTGGCTCACTAACTTCACCACACCATCAGGCTTCCAAACAGCTCTCAAGGAAACTCAGTTTTCACACTCTAGGCTTAATGCCCCTTTGAGTGCATTATGTACGAATGAACCTGGTAGAGCAATCCCACACAAAACCAATGCTCCACTATGCGGGTTTCACATGCCACCAACTCGCACATTCACAGACAACTTCAGTGCCAAAGCCATTTTACAGATAGCCCTCAATACAAAGGCTCTAGACGCAAATATTGGTGTGAGAGCTAATTCAATCAAGGAAACACTGCATGTGGTGAAGCGCATAATGAAGAAGAATCAGGCCGAGTGGTTCCTTGTGGGAGAACACCTCCATTTGGTCTCAATAACTTCACACACCATCAGGCTTCCATGCAGCTCTCAAGGAAACTCAGTTTTCACACTCTAGGCTTAATGCCCTTTGAGTGCATTATGTAGGAATGAACCTGGTAGAGCATCCCACACAAACCAATGCTCCACATGCGGGTTTCAGCATGCCACCAACTCCACAGTTCACAGACAACTTCAGCGCCAAAGCCATTTTCAGATAGCTCTCAATGCAAAGGCTCTAGGCGCAAATATTGGTGTGAGAGCTAATTCAATCAAGGAAACACTGCATGTTGGTGAAGCGCATATTGAAGAAGAATCAGGCTAGTCGTTCTTGTGGGGGGAACAACTCCATTTGGCTCACTAACTTCACACACCATCAGGCTTCCAGGCAGCTCTCAAGGAAACTCAGTTTCCACATCTCTAGGGCTTAATGCCCTTTGAGTGCATTATGTAGGAATGAACCTGGTAGAGGCATCCCACACAAACCAATGCTCCACATGCGGGTTTCACATGCCACCAACTCCCACATTCACAGACAACTTCAGCGCCAAAGCCATTTTCAGATAGCCCTCAATGCAAAGGCTCTAGGTGCAAATATTGGTGTGAGAGCTAATTCAATCAAGGAAACACTGCATGTTGGTGAAGCGCATATTGAAGAAGAATCAGCCGAGTGGTTCTTGTGGGAGAACACCTCCATTTGGCTCACTAACTACACACGACCATCAGGCTTCCATGCAGCTCTCAAGGAAACTCCAGTTTTCACACTCTAGGCTTAATGCCCTTTGAGTGCATTATGTAGGAATGAACCTGGTAGAGCATCCCACACAAACCAATGCTCCACATGCGGGTTTCACATGCCACCAACTCCACATTCACAGACAACTTCAGCGCCAAAGCCATTTTCAGATAGCCCTCAATACAGAAGACTCTAGGCGCAAATATTGGTGTGAGAGCTAATTTCAATCAAGGAAACACTGCATGTTGGTGAAGCGCATATTGAAGAAGAATCAGCCGAGTGGTTTCTTGTGGGAGAACAACTCCATTTGGCTCACTAACTTCACACACCATCAGGCTTCCAAGCAGCTCTCAAGGAAACTCAGTTTTCACACTCTAGGCTTAATGCCCTTTGAGTGCCTAGGACTGAAATGAACCTGGTAGAGCATCCCACACAAACCAATGCTCCACATGCGGGTTTCACATGCCACCAACTCCACATTCACAGACAACTTCAGCACCAAAGCCAATTTCAGATAGCCCTCAATGCAAAGGCTCTAAACGCAAATATTGGTGTGAGAGCTAATTCAATCAAGGAAACACTGCATGTTGGTGAAGCGCATATTGAAGAAGAATCAGCCGAGTGGTTCTTGTGGGAGAACAACTCCATTTGGCTCACTAACTTCACACACCATCAGGCTTCCAAGCAGCTCTCAAGGAAACTCAGTTTTCACACTCTAGGCTTAATGCACTTTGAGTGCATTATGTAGGAATGAACCTGGTAGAGCATCCCACACGAACCAATGCTCCACATGCGGGTTTCACATGCCACCAACTCCACATTCACAGACAACTTCAGCGCCAAAGCCATTTTCAGATAGCCCTCAATGCAAAGGCTCTAAACGCAAATATTGGTGTGAGAGCTAATTCAATCAAGGGAAACACTGCATGTTGGTGAAGCGCATATTGAAGAAGAATCAGCCGAGTGGTTCTTGTGGGAGAACAACTCCATTTGGCTCACTAACTTTCACACACCATCAGGCTTCCAAGCAGCTCTCAAGGAAACTCAGTTTTCACACTCTAGGCTTAATGCACTTTGAGTGCATTATGTAGGGAATGAACCTGGTAGAGCATCCCACACGAACCAATGTCTCCACATGCGGGTTTCACATGCCACCAACTCCACATTCACAGACAACTTCAGCGCCAAAGCCATTTTCAGATAGCCCTCAATGCAAAGGCTCTAGGCAAAATATTGGTGTGAGAGCTAATTCAATCAAGGAAACACTGCATGTTGGTGAAGCGCATATTGAAGAAGAATCAGGCTAGGTCGTTCTTGTGGGGAACAACTCCATTTGGCTCACTAACTTCACACACCATCAGGCTTCCAAGCAGCTCTCAAGGAAACTCAGTTTCCACACTCTAGGCTTAATGCCCTTTGAGTGCATTATGTAGCAATGAACCTGGTAGAGCATCCCCAACACAACCAATGCTCCACATGCGGGTTTCATATGCCACCAAACTCCACATTCACAGACAACTTCAGCGCCAAAGCCATTTTCAGATAGCCCTCCAATGCAAAGGCTCTAGGTGCAAATATTGGTGTGAGAGCTAATTCAATCAAGGAAACACTGCATGTTGGTGAAGCGCATATTGAAGAAGAATCAGCCGAGTGGTTCTTGGTGGGAGAACACCTCCATTTGGCTCACTAACTTCACCACACATCAGGCTTCCATGCAGCTCTCAAGGAAAACTCAGTTTTCACACTCTAGGCTTAATGCCCTTTGAGTGCATTATGTAGGAATGAACCTGGTAGAGCATCCCACACAAACCAATGCTCCACATGCGGGTTTCACATGCCACCAACTCCACATTCACAGACAACTTCAGCGCCAAAGCCATTTTCAGATAGCCCTCAATACAAAGACTCTAGGCGCAAATATTGGTGTGAGAGCTAATTCAATCAAGGAAACACTGCATGTTGGTGAAGCGCATATTGAAGAAGAATCAGCCAAGTGGTTCTTGTGGGAGAACAACTCCATTTGGCTCACTAACTTCACACACTCCATCAGGCTTCCAGAGCAGCTCTCAAGGAAACTCAGTTTTCACACTCTAGGCTTAATGCCCTTTGAGTGCCTAGGACTGAAATGAACCTGGTAGAGCATCCCAAACAAACCAATGCTCCACATGCGGGTTTCACATGTCACGCAACTCGCACATTCACAGACAACTTCAGCGCCAAAGCCATTTTCAGATAGCCCTTCAATACAAAGGCTCTAGGCGCAAATATTGGTGTGAGAGCTAATTCAATCAAGGAAACACTGCATGTTGGTGAAGCGCATATTGAAGAAGAATCAGCCGAGTGGTTCTTGTGGGAGAACAACTCCATTTGGCTCACTAACTTCACACACATCAGGCTTCCCAAACAGCTCTCAAGGAAACTCAGTTTTCACACTCTAGGCTTAATGTCCTTTAAGTGCATTATGTAGGAATGAAACCTGGTAGAGCATCCCACACAAACCAATGCTCCACATGCGGGTTTTCACATGCCACCAACTCCACATTTCACAGACAACTTCAGCGCCAAAGCCATTTTCAGATAGCCCTCAATGCAAAGGCTCTAGGGCGAAAAATATTGGTGTGAGAGCTAATTCAATCAAGGAAACACTGCATGTTGGTGAAGCGCATATTGAAGAAGAATCAGCCGAGTGGTTCTTGTGGGAGAACAACTCCATTTGGCTCACTAACTTCACACACCATCAGGCTTCCAAGCAGCTCTCAAGGAAACTCAGTTTTCACACTCTAGGCTTAATGCCCTTTGAGTGCCTAGGACTGAAATGAACCTGGTAGAGCATCCCACAAGAACCAATGCTCCACATGCGGGTTTCACATGCCACCAACTCCACATTCACAGACAACTTCAGCGCCAAAGCCATTTTCAGATAGCCCCTCAAGACAAAGGCTCTAGGCGCAAATATTGGTGTGAGGAGCTAATTCAATCAAGGAAACACTGCATGTTGATGAAGCGCATATTGAAGAAGAATCAGCCAAGTGGTTCTTGTGGGAGAACACCTCCATTTGGCTCACTAACTTCACACACCATCAGGCTTCCAAGCAGCTCTCAAGGAAACTCAGTTCGTCACACTCTAGGCTTAATGCCCTTTGAGTGCATTATGTAGGAAGTGAACCTGGTAGAGCAATCCCACACAAACCAATGCTCCCACATGCGGGTTTCACATGCCACCAACTCCACATTCACAGACAACTTCAGCGCCAAAGCCATTTTCAGATAGCCCTCAATACAAAAGGCTCTAGGCGAAAATATTGGTGTGAGAGCTAATTCAATCAAGGAAACACTGCATGTTGGTGAAGCGCATATTGAAGAAGAATCAGCCGAGTGGTTCCTGTGGGAGAACAACTCCACTTGGCTCACTAACTTCACACACCATCAGGCTTCCATGCAGCTCTCAAGGGAAACTCAGTTTTCACACTCTAGGCTTAATGCCCTTTGCAGTGCCTAGGACTGAAATGAACCTGGTAGAGCATCCAAACAAACCAATGCTCCACATGCGGGTTTCACATGTCACCAACTCCACATTCACAGACAACTTCAGCGCCAAAGCCATTTTCAGATAGCCCTCAATACAAAGGCTCTAGGCGCAAATATTGGTGTGAGAGCTAATTCAATCAAGGAAACACTGCATGTTGGTGAAGCGCATATTGAAGAAGAATCAGCCGAGTGGTTCTTGTGGGAGAACAACTCCATTTGGCTCACTAACTTCACACACCATCAGGCTTCCAAACAGCTCTCAAGGAAACTCAGTTTTCACACTCTAGGCTTAATGTCCTTTAAGTGCATTATGTAGGAATGAAGCCTGGTAGAGCATCCCACAGCAAACCAATGCTCCACATGCGGGTTTCACATGCCACCAACTCCACATTCACAGACAACTTCAGCGCCAAAGCCATTTTCAGATAGCCCTCAATGCAAAGGCTCTAGGCGAAAATATTGGTGTGAGAGCTAATTCAATCAAGGAAACACTGCATGTTGGTGAAGCGCATATTGAAGAAGAATCAGCCGAGTGGTTCTTGTGGGAGAACAACTCCATTTGGCTCACTAACTTCACACACCATCAGGCTTCCAAGCAGCTCTCAAGGAAACTCAGTTTTTCAAACTCTAGGCTTAATGCCCTTTGAGTGCCTAGGACTGAAATGAACCTGGTAGAGCATCCCACAAGAACCAATGCTCCACATGCGGGTTTCACATGCCACCAACTCCACATTCACAGACAACTTCAGCGCCAAAGCCATTTTCACATAGCCCTCAAGACAAAGGCTCTAGGCGCAAATATTGGTGTGAGAGCTAATTCAATCAGAGGAAACACTGCATGTTGATGAAGCGCATATTGAAGAAGAATCAGCCGAGTGGTTCTTGTGGGAGAACACCTCCATTTGGCTCACTAACTTCACACACCATCAGGCTTCCAAGCAGCTCTCAAGGAAACTCAGTTTTCACACTCTAGGCTTAATGGCCCTTTGAGTGCATTATCTAGGAATTAACCTGGTAGAGCATCCACCACACAAACCAATGCTCCACATGCGGGTTTCACATGCCACCAACTCCACATTCACAGACAACTTCAGCGCCAAAGCCATTTTCAGATAGCCCTCAATACAAAGGCTCTCTAGGCGAAAATATTGGTGTGAGAGCTAATTCAATCAAGGAAACACTGCATGTTGGTGAAGCGCATATTGAAGAAGAATCAGGCTAGTGGTTCTTGTGGGAGAACAACTCCATTTGGCTCACTAACTTCACACACCATCAGGCTTCCAAACAGCTCTCAGAGAAA
>NW_026696176.1:0-26685 GCF_030435755.1 Ochotona princeps | reverse complement strand
TATTCACAGGCAACTTCACTTCCACAGCCGTTTTCAGATAGCCCTCAATGCAAAGGCTCTAGACGCAAATATTGGTGTGAGAGCTAATTCAATCAAGGGAACACTGCATGTTGGTGAAGGGCATATTGAAGAAGGATCAGCCGAGTGCATCTTGTGGGGGAACAACTCCACTTGGCTCACTAACTTCACACACCATCAGGCTTCCAAGCAGCTCTCAAGGAAACTCAGTTTTCACACTCTATGCTTAGTGCCCTTTGAGTGCATTATCTAGGAATGAACCTGGTAGAGCATCCCACACAAACGAATGCTCCACATGCGGGTTTCACGTGCCACCATCACCACATTCACAGGCAACTTCAGCGCCACAGCCGTTTTCAGATAGCCCTCAATGCAAAGGCTCTAGACACAAATATTGGTGTGAGAGCTAATTCAATCAAGGAAACACTGCATGTTGGTGAAGGGCATATTGAAGAAGGATCAGCCGAGTGGATCTTGTGGAGAACAACTCCATTTGGCTCACTAACTTCACACACCATCAGGCTTCCAAGCAGCTCTCAAGGAAACTCAGTTTTCACACTCTATGCTTAGTGCCCTTTGAGTGCATTATCTAGGAATGAACCTGGTAGAGCATCCCACACAAACGAATGCTCCACATGCGGGTTTCACATGCCACCAACTCCACATTCTCAGGCAACTTCACTTCCACAGCCGTTTTCAGATAGCCCTCAATGCAAAGGCTCTAGACGCAAATATTGGTGTGAGAGCTAATTCAATCAAGGAAACACTGCATGTTGGTGAAGGGCATATTGAAGAAGGATCAGCCGAGTGGATCTTGTGGGAGAACAACTCCATTCGGCTCACTAACTTCACACACCATCAGGCTTCCAAGCAGCTCTCAAGGAAACTCAGTTTTCACACTCTATGCTTAGTGCCCTTTGAGTGCATTATCTAGTAATGAACCTGGTAGAGCATCCCACACAAACGAATGCTCCACATGCGGGTTTCACATGCCACCAACTCCACATTCTCAGGCAACTTCACTTCCACAGCCGTTTTCAGATAGCCCTCAATGCAAAGGCTCTAGACGCAAATATTGGTGTGAGAGCTAATTCAATCAAGGAAACACTGCATGTTGGTGAAGGGCATATTGAAGAAGGATCAGCAAAGTGGATCTTGTGGGAGAACAACTCCATTTGGCTCACTAACTTCACACACCATCAGGCTTCCAAGCAGCTCTCAAGGAAACTCAGTTTTCACACTCTATGCTTAGTGCCCTTTGAGTGCATTATCTAGGAATGAACCTGGTAGAGCATCCCACACAAACGAATGCTCCACATGCGGGTTTCATGTGCCACCATCTCCACATTCACAGGCAACTTCAGCGCCACAGCCGTTTTCACATAGCCCTCAATGCAAAGGCTCTAGACGCAAATATTGGTGTGAGAGCTAATTCAATCAAGGAAACACTGCATGTTGGTGAAGGGCATATTGAAGAAGGATCAGCCGAGTGGATCTTGTGGGAGAACAACTCCATTTGGCTCACTAACTTCACACACCATCAGGCTTTCAAGCAGCTCTCAAGGAAACTCAGTTTTCACACTCTATGCTCAGTGCCCTTTGAGTGCATTATCTAGGAATGTACCTGGTAGAGCATCCCACACAAACGAATGCTCCACATGCGGGTTTCACATGCCACCAACTCCACATTCTCAGGCTACTTCACTTCCACAGCCGTTTTCAGATAGCCCTCAATGCAAAGGCTCTAGACGCAAATATTGGTGTGAGAGCTAATTCAATCAAGGAAACACTGCATGTTGGTGAAGGGCATATTGAAGAAGGATCAGCCGAGTGGTTCTTGTGGGAGAACAACTCCATTTGGCTCACTAACTTCACACACCATCAGGCTTACAAGCAGCTCTCAAGGAAACTCAGTTTTCACACTCTATGCTTAGTGCCCTTTGTATGGCTAGGACTGAAATGAACCTGGTAGAGCATCCCACACAAACGAATGCTCCACATGCGGGTTTCACATGCCACCAACTCCACATTCACTGGCAACTTCAGCGCCACAGCCGTTTTCAGATAGCCCTCAATGCAAAGGCTCTAGACGCAAATATTGGTGTGAGAGCTAATTCAATCAAGGAAACACTGCATGTTGGTGAAGGGCATATTGAAGAAGGATCAGCCGAGTGGTTCTTGTGGGAGAACAACTCCATTTGGCTCACTAACTTCACACACCATCAGGCTTCCAAGCAGCTCTCAAGGAAACTCAGTTTTCACACTCTATGCTTAGTGCCCTTTGTATGGCTAGGACTGAAATGAACCTGGTAGAGCATCCCACACAAACGAATGCTCCACATGCGGGTTTCACATGCCACCAACTCCACATTCACAGGCAACTTCAGCGCCACAGCCGTTTTCAGATAGCCCTCAATGCAAAGGCTCTAGACGCAAATATTGGTGTGAGAGCTAATTCAATCAAGGAAACACTGCATGTTGGTGAAGGGCATATTGAAGAAGGATCAGCCGAGTGGATCTTGTGGAGAACAACTCCATTTGGCTCCCTAACTTCACACACCATCAGGCTTCCAAGCAGCTCTCAAGGAAACTCAGTTTTCACACTCTATGCTTAGTGCCCTTTGAGTGCATTATCTAGGAATGAACCTGGTAGAGCATCCCACACAAACGAATGCTCCACATGCGGGTTTCACGTGCCACCATCTCCACATTCACAGGCAACTTCAGCGCCACAGCCGTTTTCAGATAGCCCTCAATGCAAAGGCTCTAGACACAAATATTGGTGTGAGAGCTAATTCAATCAAGGAAACACTGCATGTTGGTGAAGGGCATATTGAAGAAGGATCAGCCGAGTGGTTCTTGTGGGAGAACAACTCCATTTGGCTCACTAACTTCACACACCATCAGGCTTCCAAGCAGCTCTCAAGGAAACTCAGTTTTCACACTCTATGCTTAGTGCCCTTTGAGTGCATTATCTAGGAATGTACCTGGTAGAGCATCCCACACAAACGAATGCTCCACATGCGGGTTTCACATGCCACCAACTCCACATTCACAGGCAACTTCAGCGCCACAGCCGTTTTCAGATAGCCCTCAATGCAAAGGCTCTAGACGCAAATATTGGTGTGAGAGCTAATTCAATCAAGGGAACACTGCATGTTGGTGAAGGGCATATTGAAGAAGGATCAGCCGAGTGGTTCTTGTGGGAGAACAACTCCATTTGGCTCACTAACTTCACACACCATCAGGCTTCCAAGCAGCTCTCAAGGAAACTCAGTTTTCACACTCTATGCTTAGTGCCCTTTGAGTGCATTATCTAGGAATGAACCTGGTAGAGCATCCCACACAAACGAATGCTCCACATGCGGGTTTCACATGCCACCAACTCCACATTCTCAGGCAACTTCAGCGCCACAGCCGTTTTCAGATAGCCCTCAATGCAAAGGCTCTAGACGCAAATATTGGTGTGAGAGCTAATTCAATCAAGGAAACACTGCATGTTGGTGAAGGGCATATTGAAGAAGGATCAGCCGAGTGGTCCTTGTGGGAGAACAACTCCATTTGGCTCACTAACTTCACACACCATCAGGCTTCCAAGCAGCTCTCAAGGAAACTCAGTTTTCACACTCTATGCTTAGTGCCCTTTGTATGGCTAGGACTGAAATGAACCTGGTAGAGCATCCCACAAAAACGAATGCTCCACATGCGGGTTTCACATGCCACCAACTCCACATTCACAGGCAACTTCAGCGCCACAGCCGTTTTCAGATAGCCCTCAATGCAAAGGCTCTAGACGCAAATATTGGTGTGAGAGCTAATTCAATCAAGGAAACACTGCATGTTGGTGAAGGGCATATTGAAGAAGGATCAGCCGAGTGGTTCTTGTGGGAGAACAACTCCATTTGGCTCACTAACTTCACACACCATCAGGCTTCCAAGCAGCTCTCAAGGAAACTCAGTTTTCACACTCTATGCTTAGTGCCCTTTGAGTGCATTATCTAGGAATGAACCTGGTAGAGCATCCCACACAAACGAATGCTCCACATGCGGGTTTCACATGCCACCAACTCCACATTCTCAGGCAACTTCAGCGCCACAGCCGTTTTCAGATAGCCCTCAATGCAAAGGCTCTAGACGCAAATATTGGTGTGAGAGCTAATTCAATCAAGGAAACACTGCATGTTGGTGAAGGGCATATTGAAGAAGGATCAGCCGAGTGGTCCTTGTGGGAGAACAACTCCGTTTGGCTCACTAACTTCACACACCATCAGGCTTCCAAGCAGCTCTCAAGGAAACTCAGTTGTCACACTCTATGCTTAGTGCCCTTTGAGCGCATTATCTAGGAATGAACCTGGTAGAGCATCCCACACAAACGAATGCTCCACATGCGGGTTTCACGTGCCACCATCTCCACATTCACAGGCAACTTCAGCGCCACAGCCGTTTTCAGATAGCCCTCAATGCAAAGGCTCTAGACACAAATATTGGTGTGAGAGCTAATTCAATCAAGGAAACACTGCATGTTGGTGAAGGGCATATTGAAGAAGGATCAGCCGAGTGGTTCTTGTGGGAGAACAACTCCATTTGGCTCACTAACTTCACACACCATCAGGCTTCCAAGCAGCTCTCAAGGAAACTCAGTTTTCACACTCTATGCTTAGTGCCCTTTGAGTGCATTATCTAGGAATGTACCTGGTAGAGCATCCCACACAAACGAATGCTCCACATGCGGGTTTCACATGCCACCAACTCCACATTCACAGGCAACTTCACTTCCACAGCCGTTTTCAGATAGCCCTCAATGCAAAGGCTCTAGACGCAAATATTGGTGTGAGAGCTAATTCAATCAAGGGAACACTGCATGTTGGTGAAGGGCATATTGAAGAAGGATCAGCCGAGTGGATCTTGTGGGGGAACAACTCCACTTGGCTCACTAACTTCACACACCATCAGGCTTCCAAGCAGCTCTCAAGGAAACTCAGTTTTCACACTCTATGCTTAGTGCCCTTTGAGTGCATTATCTAGGAATGAACCTGGTAGAGCATCCCACACAAACGAATGCTCCACATGCGGGTTTCACGTGCCACCATCACCACATTCACAGGCAACTTCAGCGCCACAGCCGTTTTCAGATAGCCCTCAATGCAAAGGCTCTAGACACAAATATTGGTGTGAGAGCTAATTCAATCAAGGAAACACTGCATGTTGGTGAAGGGCATATTGAAGAAGGATCAGCCGAGTGGATCTTGTGGGAGAACAACTCCATTTGGCTCACTAACTTCACACACCATCAGGCTTCCAAGCAGCTCTCAAGGAAACTCAGTTTTCACACTCTATGCTTAGTGCCCTTTGAGTGCATTATCTAGGAATGTACCTGGTAGAGCATCCCACACAAACGAATGCTCCACATGCGGGTTTCACATGCCACCAACTCCACATTCACAGGCAACTTCAGCGCCACAGCCGTTTTCAGATAGCCCTCAATGCAAAGGCTCTAGACGCAAATATTGGTGTCAGAGCTAATTCAAACAAGGGAACACTGCATGTTGGTGAAGGGCATATTGAAGAAGGATCAGCCGAGTGGATCTTGTGGGGGAACAACTCCACTTGGCTCACTAACTTCACACACCATCAGGCTTCCAAGCAGCTCTCAAGGAAACTCAGTTTTCACACTCTATGCTTAGTGCCCTTTGAGTGCATTATCTAGGAATGAACCTGGTAGAGCATCCCACACAAACGAATGCTCCACATGCGGGTTTCACATGCCACCAACTCCACATTCTCAGGCAACTTCACTTCCACAGCCGTTTTCAGATAGCCCTCAATGCAAAGGCTCTAGACGCAAATATTGGTGTGAGAGCTAATTCAATCAAGGAAACACTGCATGTTGGTGAAGGGCATATTGAAGAAGGATCAGCCGAGTGGATCTTGTGGGAGAACAACTCCATTTGGCTCACTAACTTCACACAACATCAGGCTTCCAAGCAGCTCTCAAGGAAACTCAGTTTTCACACTCTATGCTTAGTGCCCTTTGAGTGCATTATCTAGGAATGAACCTGGTAGAGCATCCCACACAAACGAATGCTCCACATGCGGGTTTCACATGCCACCAACTCCACATTCTCAGGCAACTTCAGCGCCACAGCCGTTTTCAGATAGCCCTCAATGCAAAGGCTCTAGACGCAAATATTGGTGTGAGAGCTAATTCAATCAAGGAAACACTGCATGTTGGTGAAGGGCATATTGAAGAAGGATCAGCCGAGTGGTCCTTGTGGGAGAACAACTCCGTTTGGCTCACTAACTTCACACACCATCAGGCTTCCAAGCAGCTCTCAAGGAAACTCAGTTGTCACACTCTATGCTTAGTGCCCTTTGAGCGCATTATCTAGGAATGAACCTGGTAGAGCATCCCACACAAACGAATGCTCCACATGCGGGTTTCACGTGCCACCATCTCCACATTCACAGGCAACTTCAGCGCCACAGCCGTTTTCAGATAGCCCTCAATGCAAAGGCTCTAGACACAAATATTGGTGTGAGAGCTAATTCAATCAAGGAAACACTGCATGTTGGTGAAGGGCATATTGAAGAAGGATCAGCCGAGTGGTTCTTGTGGGAGAACAACTCCATTTGGCTCACTAACTTCACACACCATCAGGCTTCCAAGCAGCTCTCAAGGAAACTCAGTTTTCACACTCTATGCTTAGTGCCCTTTGAGTGCATTATCTAGGAATGTACCTGGTAGAGCATCCCACACAAACGAATGCTCCACATGCGGGTTTCACATGCCACCAACTCCACATTCACAGGCAACTTCACTTCCACAGCCGTTTTCAGATAGCCCTCAATGCAAAGGCTCTAGACGCAAATATTGGTGTGAGAGCTAATTCAATCAAGGGAACACTGCATGTTGGTGAAGGGCATATTGAAGAAGGATCAGCCGAGTGGATCTTGTGGGGGAACAACTCCACTTGGCTCACTAACTTCACACACCATCAGGCTTCCAAGCAGCTCTCAAGGAAACTCAGTTTTCACACTCTATGCTTAGTGCCCTTTGAGTGCATTATCTAGGAATGAACCTGGTAGAGCATCCCACACAAACGAATGCTCCACATGCGGGTTTCACGTGCCACCATCACCACATTCACAGGCAACTTCAGCGCCACAGCCGTTTTCAGATAGCCCTCAATGCAAAGGCTCTAGACACAAATATTGGTGTGAGAGCTAATTCAATCAAGGAAACACTGCATGTTGGTGAAGGGCATATTGAAGAAGGATCAGCCGAGTGGATCTTGTGGGAGAACAACTCCATTTGGCTCACTAACTTCACACACCATCAGGCTTCCAAGCAGCTCTCAAGGAAACTCAGTTTTCACACTCTATGCTTAGTGCCCTTTGAGTGCATTATCTAGGAATGTACCTGGTAGAGCATCCCACACAAACGAATGCTCCACATGCGGGTTTCACATGCCACCAACTCCACATTCACAGGCAACTTCAGCGCCACAGCCGTTTTCAGATAGCCCTCAATGCAAAGGCTCTAGACGCAAATATTGGTGTCAGAGCTAATTCAATCAAGGGAACACTGCATGTTGGTGAAGGGCATATTGAAGAAGGATCAGCCGAGTGGATCTTGTGGGGGAACAACTCCACTTGGCTCACTAACTTCACACACCATCAGGCTTCCAAGCAGCTCTCAAGGAAACTCAGTTTTCACACTCTATGCTTAGTGCCCTTTGAGTGCATTATCTAGGAATGAACCTGGTAGAGCATCCCACACAAACGAATGCTCCACATGCGGGTTTCACATGCCACCAACTCCACATTCTCAGGCAACTTCACTTCCACAGCCGTTTTCAGATAGCCCTCAATGCAAAGGCTCTAGACGCAAATATTGGTGTGAGAGCTAATTCAATCAAGGAAACACTGCATGTTGGTGAAGGGCATATTGAAGAAGGATCAGCCGAGTGGATCTTGTGGGAGAACAACTCCATTTGGCTCACTAACTTCACACACCATCAGGCTTCCAAGCAGCTCTCAAGGAAACTCAGTTTTCACACTCTATG
Source organism: Ochotona princeps (assembly GCF_030435755.1). Classification (NCBI taxonomy): domain Eukaryota; kingdom Metazoa; phylum Chordata; class Mammalia; order Lagomorpha; family Ochotonidae; genus Ochotona; species Ochotona princeps. The sequence continues at coordinate 18,601 of NW_026696176.1, read as the reverse complement.
CTTAGTGCCCTTTGAGTGCATTATCTAGGAATGAACCTGGTAGAGCATCCCACACAAACGAATGCTCCACATGCGGGTTTCACATGCCACCAACTCCACATTCTCAGGCAACTTCACTTCCACAGCCGTTTTCAGATAGCCCTCAATGCAAAGGCTCTAGACGCAAATATTGGTGTGAGAGCTAATTCAATCAAGGAAACACTGCATGTTGGTGAAGGGCATATTGAAGAAGGATCAGCAAAGTGGATCTTGTGGGAGAACAACTCCATTTGGCTCACTAACTTCACACACCATCAGGCTTCCAAGCAGCTCTCAAGGAAACTCAGTTTTCACACTCTATGCTTAGTGCCCTTTGAGTGCATTATCTAGGAATGAACCTGGTAGAGCATCCCACACAATCGAATGCTCCACATGCGGGTTTCATGTGCCACCATCTCCACATTCACAGGCAACTTCAGCGCCACAGCCGTTTTCACATAGCCCTCAATGCAAAGGCTCTAGACGCAAATATTGGTGTGAGAGCTAATTCAATCAAGGAAACACTGCATGTTGGTGAAGGGCATATTGAAGAAGGATCAGCCGAGTGGATCTTGTGGGAGAACAACTCCATTTGGCTCACTAACTTCACACACCATCAGGCTTTCAAGCAGCTCTCAAGGAAACTCAGTTTTCACACTCTATGCTCAGTGCCCTTTGAGTGCATTATCTAGGAATGTACCTGGTAGAGCATCCCACACAAACGAATGCTCCACATGCGGGTTTCACATGCCACCAACTCCACATTCTCAGGCTACTTCACTTCCTCAGCCGTTTTCAGATAGCCCTCAATGCAAAGGCTCTAGACGCAAATATTGGTGTGAGAGCTAATTCAATCAAGGAAACACTGCATGTTGGTGAAGGGCATATTGAAGAAGGATCAGCCGAGTGGTTCTTGTGGGAGAACAACTCCATTTGGCTCACTAACTTCACACACCATCAGGCTTACAAGCAGCTCTCAAGGAAACTCAGTTTTCACACTCTATGCTTAGTGCCCTTTGTATGGCTAGGACTGAAATGAACCTGGTAGAGCATCCCACACAAACGAATGCTCCACATGCGGGTTTCACATGCCACCAACTCCACATTCACTGGAAACTTCAGCGCCACAGCCGTTTTCAGATAGCCCTCAATGCAAAGGCTCTAGACGCAAATATTGGTGTGAGAGCTAATTCAATCAAGGAAACACTGCATGTTGGTGAAGGGCATATTGAAGAAGGATCAGCCGAGTGGTTCTTGTGGGAGAACAACTCCATTTGGCTCACTAACTTCACACACCATCAGGCTTCCAAGCAGCTCTCAAGGAAACTCAGTTTTCACACTCTATGCTTAGTGCCCTTTGTATGGCTAGGACTGAAATGAACCTGGTAGAGCATCCCACACAAACGAATGCTCCACATGCGGGTTTCACATGCCACCAACTCCACATTCACAGGCAACTTCAGCGCCACAGCCGTTTTCAGATAGCCCTCAATGCAAAGGCTCTAGACGCAAATATTGGTGTGAGAGCTAATTCAATCAAGGAAACACTGCATGTTGGTGAAGGGCATATTGAAGAAGGATCAGCCGAGTGGATCTTGTGGGAGAACAACTCCATTTGGCTCCCTAACTTCACACACCATCAGGCTTCCAAGCAGCTCTCAAGGAAACTCAGTTTTCACACTCTATGCTTAGTGCCCTTTGAGTGCATTATCTAGGAATGAACCTGGTAGAGCATCCCACACAAACGAATGCTCCACATGCGGGTTTCACGTGCCACCATCTCCACATTCACAGGCAACTTCAGCGCCACAGCCGTTTTCAGATAGCCCTCAATGCAAAGGCTCTAGACACAAATATTGGTGTGAGAGCTAATTCAATCAAGGAAACACTGCATGTTGGTGAAGGGCATATTGAAGAAGGATCAGCCGAGTGGATCTTGTGGGAGAACAACTCCACTTGGCTCACTAACTTCACACACCATCAGGCTTCCAAGCAGCTCTCAAGGAAACTCAGTTTTCACACTCTATGCTTAGTGCCCTTTGAGTGCATTATCTAGGAATGTACCTGGTAGAGCATCCCACACAAACGAATGCTCCACATGCGGGTTTCACATGCCACCAACTCCACATTCACAGGCAACTTCAGCGCCACAGCCGTTTTCAGATAGCCCTCAATGCAAAGGCTCTAGACGCAAATATTGGTGTGAGAGCTAATTCAATCAAGGAAACACTGCATGTTGGTGAAGGGCATATTGAAGAAGGATCAGCCGAGTGGATCTTGTGGGAGAACAACTCCATTTGGCTCACTAACTTCACACACCATCAGGCTTCCAAGCAGCTCTCAAGGAAACTCAGTTTTCACACTCTATGCTTAGTGCCCTTTGAGTGCATTATCTAGGAATGAACCTGGTAGAGCATCCCACACAAACGAATGCTCCACATGCGGGTTTCACGTGCCACCAACTCCACATTCTCAGGCAACTTCACTTCCACAGCCGTTTTCAGATAGCCCTCAATGCAAAGGCTCTAGACGCAAATATTGGTGTGAGAGCTAATTCAATCAAGGAAACACTGCATGTTGGTGAAGGGCATATTGAAGAAGGATCAGCAAAGTGGATCTTGTGGGAGAACAACTCCATTTGGCTCACTAACTTCACACACCATCAGGCTTCCAAGCAGCTCTCAAGGAAACTCAGTTTTCACACTCTATGCTTAGTGCCCTTTGAGTGCATTATCTAGGAATGAACCTGGTAGAGCATCCCATTACACAAACGAATGCTCCACATGCGGGTTTCATGTGCCACCATCTCCACATTCACAGGCAACTTCAGCGCCACAGCCGTTTTCACATAGCCCTCAATGCAAAGGCTCTAGACGCAAATATTGGTGTGAGAGCTAATTCAATCAAGGAAACACTGCATGTTGGTGAAGGGCATATTGAAGAAGGATCAGCGCGAGTGGATCTTGTGGGAGAACAACTCCATTTGGCTCACTAACTTCACACACCATCAGGCTTTCAAGCAGCTCTCAAGCAGTGAAAACTCAGTTTTCACACTCTATGCCTTAGTGCCCTTTGAGTGCATTATCTAGGAATGTAGCCACGTAGAGCATCCCACACAAACGAATGCTCCACATGCGGGTTTCACATGCCACCAACTCCACATTCACAGGCAACTTCAGCGCCACAGCCGTTTTCAGATAGCCCTCAATGCAAAGGCTATAGACGCAAATATTGGTGTGAGAGCTAATTCAATCAAGGGAACACTGCATGTTGGTGAAGGGCATATTGAAGAAGGATCAGCCGAGTGGATCTTCTGGGGGAACAACTCCACTTGGCTCACTAACTTCACACACCATCAGGCTTCCAAGCAGCTCTCAAGGAAACTCAGTTTTCACACTCTATGCTTAGTGCCCTTTGTATGGCTAGGACTGAAATGAACCTGGTAGAGCATCCCACACAAACGAATGCTCCACATGCGGGTTTCACATGCCACCAACTCCACATTCTCAGGCAACTTCAACACCACAGCCGTTTTCCAGATAGCCCTCAATGCAAAGGCTCTAGACGCAAATATTGGTGTGAGAGCTAATTCAATCAAGGAAACACTGCATGTTGGTGAAGGGCATATTGAAGAAGGATCAGCCGAGTGGTTCTTGTGGGACAACAACTCCATTTGGCTCACTAACTTCACACACCATCAGGCTTCCAAGCAGCTCTCAAGGAAACTCAGTTTTCACACTCTATGCTTAGTGCCCTTTGTATGGCTAGGACTGAAATGAACCTGGTAGAGCATCCCACAAAAACGAATGCTCCACATGCGGGTTTCACATGCCACCAACTCCACATTCACAGGCAACTTCAGCGCCACAGCCGTTTTCAGATAGCCCTCAATGCAAAGGCTCTAGACGCAAATATTGGTGTGAGAGCTAATTCAATCAAGGAAACACTGCATGTTGGTGAAGGGCATATTGAAGAAGGATCAGCCGAGTGGTTCTTGTGGGAGAACAACTCCATTTGGCTCACTAACTTCACACACCATCAGGCTTCCAAGCAGCTCTCAAGGAAACTCAGTTTTCACACTCTATGCTTAGTGCCCTTTGAGTGCATTATCTAGGAATGAACCTGGTAGAGCATCCCACACAAACGAATGCTCCACATGCGGGTTTCACATGCCACCAACTCCACATTCTCAGGCAACTTCAGCGCCACAGCCGTTTTCAGATAGCCCTCAATGCAAAGGCTCTAGACGCAAATATTGGTGTGAGAGCTAAATCAATCAAGGAAACACTGCATGTTGGTGAAGGGCATATTGAAGAAGGATCAGCCGAGTGGATCTTGTGGGAGAACAACTCCATTTGGCTCACTAACTTCACACACCATCAGGCTTCCAAGCAGCTCTCAAGGAAACTCAGTTTTCACACTCTATGCTTAGTGCCCTTTGAGTGCATTATCTAGGAATGAACCTGGTAGAGCATCCCACACAACCGAATGCTCCACATGCGGGTTTCACATGCCACCAACTCCACATTCTCAGGCAACTTCAGCGCCACAGCCGTTTTCAGATAGCCCTCAATGCAAAGGCTCTAGACGCAAATATTGGTGTGAGAGCTAATTCAATCAAGGAAACACTGCATGTTGGTGAAGGGCATATTGAAGAAGGATCAGTAAAGTGGATCTTGTGGGAGAACAACTCCATTTGGCTCACTAACTTCACACACCATCAGGCTTCCAAGCAGCTCTCAAGGAAACTCAGTTTTCACACTCTATGCTTAGTGCCCTTTGAGTGCATTTTCTAGGAATGAACCTGGTAGAGCATCCCACACAAACGAATGCTCCACATGCGGGTTTCACATGCCACCATCTCCACATTCACAGGCAACTTCAGCGCCACAGCCGTTTTCAGATAGCCCTCAATGCAAAGGCTCTAGACGCAAATATTGGTGTGAGAGCTAATTCAATCAAGGAAACACTGCATGTTGGTGAAGGGCATATTGAAGAAGGATCAGCCGAGTGGATCTTGTGGGAGAACAACTCCATTTGGCTCACTAACTTCACACACCATCAGGCTTCCAAGCAGCTCTCAAAGAAACTCAGTTTTCACACTCTATGCTTAGTGCCCTTTGAGTGCATTATCTAGGAATGAACCTGGTAGAGCATCCCACACATACGAATGCTCCACATGCGGGTTTCACATGCCACCAACTCCACATTCTCAGGCAACTTCAGCGCCACAGCCGTTTTCAGATAGCCCTCAATGCAAATGCTCTAGACGCAAATATTGGTGTGAGAGCTAATTCAATCAAGGAAACACTGCATGTTGGTGAAGGGCATATTGAAGAAGGATCAGCCGAGTGGTTCTTGTGGGAGAACAACTCCATTTGGCTCACTAACTTCACACACCATCAGGCTTCCAAGCAGCTCTCAAGGAAACTCAGTTTTCACACTCTATGCTTAGTGCCCTTTGTATGGCTAGGACTGAAATGAACCTGGTAGAGCATCCCACACAAACGAATGCTCCACATGCGGGTTTCACATGCCACCAACTCCACATTCACAGGCAACTTCAACGCCACAGCCGTTTTCAGATAGCCCTCAATGCAAAGGCTCTAGACGCAAATATTGGTGTGAGAGCTAATTCAATCAAGGAAACACTGCATGTTGGTGAAGGGCATATTGAAGAAGGATCAGCCGAGTGGTTCTTGTGGGACAACAACTCCATTTGGCTCACTAACTTCACACACCATCAGGCTTCCAAGCAGCTCTCAAGGAAACTCAGTTTTCACACTCTATGCTTAGTGCCCTTTGTATGGCTAGGACTGAAATGAACCTGGTAGAGCATCCCACAAAAACGAATGCTCCACATGCGGGTTTCACATGCCACCAACTCCACATTCACAGGCAACTTCAGCGCCACAGCCGTTTTCAGATAGCCCTCAATGCAAAGGCTCTAGACGCAAATATTGGTGTGAGAGCTAATTCAATCAAGGAAACACTGCATGTTGGTGAAGGGCATATTGAAGAAGGATCAGCCGAGTGGTTCTTGTGGGAGAACAACTCCATTTGGCTCACTAACTTCACACACCATCAGGCTTCCAAGCAGCTCTCAAGGAAACTCAGTTTTTCACACTCTATGCTTAGTGCCCTTTGAGTGCATTATCTAGGAATGAACCTGGTAGAGCATCCCACACAAACGAATGCTCCACATGCGGGTTTCACATGCCACCAACTCCACATTCTCAGGCAACTTCAGCGCCACATCCGTTTTCAGATAGCCCTCAATGCAAAGGCTCTAGACGCAAATATTGGTGTGAGAGCTAATTCAATCAAGGAAACACTGCATGTTGGTGAAGGGCATATTGAAGAAGGATCAGCCAAGTGGTCCTTGTGGGAGAACAACTCCATTTGGCTCACTAACTTCACACACCATCAGGCTTCCAAGCAGCTCTCAAGGAAACTCAGTTTTCACACTCTATGCTTAGTGCCCTTTGAGTGCATTATCTAGGAATGAACCTGGTAGAGCATCCCACACAAACGAATGCTCCACATGCGGGTTTCACATGCCACCAACTCCACATTCACAGGCAACTTCAGCGCCACAGCCGTTTTCAGATAGCCCTCAATGCAAAGGCTCTAGACACAAATATTGGTGTGAGAGCTAATTCAATCAAGGAAACACTGCATGTTGGTGAAGGGCAAATTGAAGAAGGATCAGCCGAGTGGTTCTTGTGGGAGAACAACTCCATTTGGCTCACTAACTTCACATACCATCAGGCTTCCAAGCAGCTCTCAAGGAAACTCAGTTTTCACACTCTATGCTTAGTGCCCTTTGAGTGCATTATCTAGGAATGAACCTGGTAGAGCAACCCACACAAACGAATGCTCCACATGCGGGTTTCACATGCCACCAACTCCACATTCTCAGGCAACTTCAGTGCCACAGCCGTTTTCAGATAGCCCTCAATGCAAAGGCTCTAGACGCAAATATTGGTGTGAGAGCTAATTTAATCAAGGAAACACTGCATGTTGGTGAAGGGCATATTGAAGAAGGATCAGCCGAGTGGTTCTTGTGGGAGAACAACTCCATTTGGCTCACTAACTTCACACACCATCAGGCTTCCAAGCAGCTCTCAAGGAAACTCAGTTTTCACACTCTATGCTTAGTGCCCTTTGAGTGCATTATCTAGGAATGAACCTGGTAGAGCATCCCACACAAACGAATGCTCCACATGCGGGTTTCACGTGCCACCAACTCCACATTCTCAGGCAACTTCACTTCCACAGCCATTTTCAGATAGCCCTCAATGCAAAGGCTCTAGACGCAAATATTGGTGTGAGAGCTAATTCAATCAAGGAAACACTGCATGTTGGTGAAGGGCATATTGAAGAAGGATCAGCCGAGTGGTTCTTGTGGGAGAACAACTCCATTTGGCTCACTAACTTCACACACCATCAGGCTTCCAAGCAGCTCTCAAGGAAACTCAGTTTTCACACTCTATGCTTAGTGCCCTTTGTATGGCTAGGACTGAAATGAACCTGGTAGAGCATCCCACAAAAACGAATGCTCCACATGCGGGTTTCACATGCCACCAACTCCACATTCTCAGGCAACTTCACTTCCACAGCCGTTTTCAGATAGCCCTCAATGCAAAGGCTCTAGACGCAAATATTGGTGTGAGAGCTAATTCAATCAAGGAAACACTGCATGTTGGTGAAGGGCATATTGAAGAAGGATCAGCCGAGTGGTTGTTGTGGGAGAACAACTCCATTTGGCTCACTAACTTCACACACCATCAGGCTTCCAAGCAGCTCTCAAGGAAACTCAGTTTTCACACTCTATGCTTAGTGCCCTTTGAGTGCATTATCTAGGAATGAACCTGGTAGAGCATCCCACACAAACGAATGCTCCACATGCGGGTTTCACATGCCACCTACTCCACATTCTCAGGCAACTTCAGCGCCACAGCCGTTTTCAGATAGCCCTCAATGCAAAGGCTCTAGACGCAAATATTGGTGTGAGAGCTAATTCAATCAAGGAAACACTGCATGTTGGTGAAGGGCATATTGAAGAAGGATCAGCCGAGTGGTCCTTGTGGGAGAACAACTCCATTTGGCTCACTAACTTCACACACCATCAGGCTTCCAAGCAGCTCTCAAGGAAACTCAGTTTTCACACTCTATGCTTAGTGCCCTTTGAGTGCATTATCTAGGAATGAACCTGGTAGAGCAACCCACACAAACGAATGCTCCACATGCGGGTTTCACATGCCACCAACTCCACATTCACAGGCAACTTCAGCGCCACAGCCGTTTTCAGATAGCCCTCAATGCAAAGGCTCTAGACGCAAATATTTGTGTGAGAGCTAATTCAATCAAGGAAACACTGCATGTTGGTGAAGGGCATATTGAAGAAGGATCAGCCGAGTGGTTCTTGTGGGAGAACAACTCCATTTGGCTCACTAACTTCACACACCATCAGGCTTCCAAGCAGCTCTCAAGGAAACTCAGTTTTCACACTCTATGCTTAGTGCCCTTTGAGTGCATTATCTAGGAATGAACCTGGTAGAGCATCCCAAACAAACGAATGCTCCACATGCGGGTTTCACATGCCACCAACTCCACATTCTCAGGCAACTTCACTTCCACAGCCGTTTTCAGATAGCCCTCAATGCAAAGGCTCTAGACGCAAATATTGGTGTGAGAGCTAATTTAATCAAGGAAACACTGCATGTTGGTGAAGGGCATATTGAAGAAGGATCAGCCGAGTGGTTCTTGTGGGAGAACAACTCCATTTGGCTCCCTAACTTCACACACCATCAGGCTTCCAAGCAGCTCTCAAGGAAACTCAGTTTTCACACTCTATGCTTAGTGCCCTTTGAGTGCATTATCTAGGAATGAACCTGGTAGAGCATCCCACAAAAACGAATGCTCCACATGCGGGTTTCACGTGCCACCAACTCCACATTCACAGGCAACTTCAGCGCCACAGCCGTTTTCAGATAGCCCTCAATGCAAAGGCTCTAGACACAAATATTGGTGTGAGAGCTAATTCAATCAAGGAAACACTGCATGTTGGTGAAGGGCATATTGAAGAAGGATCAGCCGAGTGGATCTTGTGGGAGAACAACTCCATTTGGCTCACTAACTTCACACACCATCAGGCTTCCAAGCAGCTCTCAAGGAAACTCAGTTTTCACACTCTATGCTTAGTGCCCTTTGAGTGCATTATCTAGGAATGTACCTGGTAGAGCATCCCACACAAACGAATGCTCCACATGCGGGTTTCACATGCCACCAACTCCACATTCACAGGCAACTTCAGCGCCACAGCCGTTTTCAGATAGCCCTCAATGCAAAGGCTATAGACGCAAATATTGGTGTGAGAGCTAATTCAATCAAGGGAACACTGCATGTTGGTGAAGGGCATATTGAAGAAGGATCAGCCGAGTGGATCTTGTGGGGGAACAACTCCACTTGGCTCACTAACTTCACACACCATCAGGCTTCCAAGCAGCTCTCAAGGAAACTCAGTTTTCACACTCTATGCTTAGTGCCCTTTGAGTGCATTATCTAGGAATGAACCTGGTAGAGCATCCCACACAAACGAATGCTCCACATGCGGGTTTCACATGCCACCAACTCCACATTCTCAGGCAACTTCACTTCCCCAGCAGTTTTCAGATAGCCCTCAATGCAAAGGCTCTAGACGCAAATATTGGTGTGAGAGCTAATTCAATCAAGGAAACACTGCATGTTGGTGAAGGGCATATTGAAGAAGGATCAGCCGAGTGGATCTTGTGGGAGAACAACTCCATTTGGCTCACTAACTTCACACACCATCAGGCTTCCAAGCAGCTCTCAAGGAAACTCAGTTTTCACACTCTATGCTTAGTGCCCTTTGAGTGCATTATCTAGGAATGAACCTGGTAGAGCATCCCACACAAACGAATGCTCCACATGCGGGTTTCACATGCCACCAACTCCACATTCTCAGGCAACTTCACTTCCACAGCCGTTTTCAGATAGCCCTCAATGCAAAGGCTCTAGACGCAAATATTGGTGTGAGAGCTAATTCAATCAAGGAAACACTGCATGTTGGTGAAGGGCATATTGAAGAAGGATCAGCAAAGTGGATGTTGTGGGAGAACAACTCCATTTGGCTCACTAACTTCACACACCATCAGGCTTCCAAGCAGCTCTCAAGGAAACTCAGTTTTCACACTCTATGCTTAGTGCCCTTTGAGTGCCTTATCTAGGAATGAACCTGGTAGAGCATCCCACACAAACGAATGCTCCACATGCGGGTTTCACATGCCACCAACTCCACATTCACAGGCAACTTCAGCGCCACAGCCGTTTTCAGATAGCCCTCAATGCAAAGGCTCTAGACGCAAATATTGGTGTGAGAGCTAATTCAATCAAGGAAACACTGCATGTTGGTGCAGGGCATATTGAAGAAGGATCAGCCGAGTGGATCTTGTGGGAGAATAACTCCATTTGGCTCACTAACTTCACACACCATCAGGCTTCCAAGCAGCTCTCAAGGAAACTCAGTTTTCACACTCTATGCTTAGTGCCCTTTGAGTGCATTATCTAGGAATGAACCTGGTAGAGCATCCCACACATACGAATGCTCCACATGCGGGTTTCACATGCCACCAACTCCACATTCTCAGGCAACTTCAGCGCCACAGCCGTTTTCAGATAGCCCTCAATGCAAAGGCTCTAGACGCAAATATTGGTGTGAGAGCTAATTCAATCAAGGAAACACTGCATGTTGGTGAAGGGCATATTGAAGAAGGATCAGCCGAGTGGTTCTTGTGGGAGAACAACTCCATTTGGCTCACTAACTTCACACACCATCAGGCTTCCAAGCAGCTCTCAAGGAAACTCAGTTTTCACACTCTATGCTTAGTGCCCTTTGTATGGCTAGGACTGAAAGGAACCTGGTAGAGCATCCCACACAAACGAATGCTCCACATGCGGGTTTCACATGCCACCAACTCCACATTCACAGGCAACTTCAGCGCCACAGCCGTTTTCAGATAGCCCTCAATGCAAAGGCTCTAGACGCAAATATTGGTGTGAGAGCTAATTCAATCAAGGAAACACTGCATGTTGGTGAAGGGCATATTGAAGAAGGATCAGCCGAGTGGATCTTGTGGGAGAACAACTCCATTTGGCTCACTAACTTCACACACCATCAGGCTTCCAAGCAGCTCTCAAGGAAACTCAGTTTTCACACTCTATGCTTAGTGCCCTTTGAGTGCATTATCTAGGAATGAACCTGGTAGAGCATCCCACACAAACGAATGCTCCACATGCGGGTTTCACATGCCACCAACTCCACATTCTCAGGCAACTTCACTTCCACAGCCGTTTTCAGATAGCCCTCAATGCAAAGGCTCTAGACACAAATATTGGTGTGAGAGCTAATTCAATCAAGGAAACACTGCATGTTGGTGAAGGGCATATTGAAGAAGGATCAGCAAAGTGGATCTTGTGGGAGAACAACTCCATTTGGCTCACTAACTTCACACACCATCAGGCTTCCAAGCAGCTCTGAAGGAAACTCAGTTTTCACACTCTATGCTTAGTGCCCTTTGAGTGCATTATCTAGGAATGAACCTGGTAGAGCATCCCACACATACGAATGCTCCACATGCGGGTTTCACATGCCACCAACTCCACATTCTCAGGAAACTTCAGCGCAACAGCCGTTTTCAGATAGCCCTCAATGCAAAGGCTCTAGACGCAAATATTGGTGTGAGAGCTAATTCAATCAAGGAAACACTGCATGTTGGTGAAGGGCATATTGAAGAAGGATCAGCCGAGTGGTTCTTGTGGGAGAACAACTCCATTTGGCTCACTAACTTCACACACCATCAGGCTTACAAGCAGCTCTCAAGGAAACTCAGTTTTCACACTTTATGCTTAGTGCCCTTTGTATGGCTAGGACTGAAATGAACCTGGTAGAGCATCCCACACAAACGAATGCTCCACATGCGGGTTTCACATGCCACCAACTCCACATTCACTGGCAACTTCAGCGCCACAGCCGTTTTCAGATAGCCCTCAATGCAAAGGCTCTAGACGCAAATATTGGTGTGAGAGCTAATTCAATCAAGGAAACACTGCATGTTGGTGAAGGGCATATTGAAGAAGGATCAGCCGAGTGGTTCTTGTGGGAGAACAACTCCATTTGGCTCACTAACTTCACACACCATCAGGCTTCCAAGCAGCTCTCAAGGAAACTCAGTTTTCACACTCTATGCTTAGTGCCCTTTGAGTGCATTATCTAGGAATGAACCTGGTAGAGCATCCCACACAAACGAATGCTCCACATGCGGGTTTCACATGCCACCAACTCCACATTCACAGGCAACTTCAGCGCCACAGCTGTTTTCAGATAGCCCTCAATGCAAAGGCTCTAGACGCAAATATTGGTGTGAGAGCTAATTCAATCAAGGAAACACTGCATGTTGGTGAAGGGCATATTGAAGAAGGATCAGCAAAGTGGATCTTGTGGGAGAACAACTCCATTTGGCTCACTAACTTCACACACCATCAGGGTTCCAAGCAGCCCTCAAGGAAACTCAGTTTTCACACTCTATGCTTAGTGCCATTTGAGTGCATTATCTAGGAATGAACCTGGTAGAGCATCCCACACAAACGAATGCTCCACATGCGGGTTTCACATGCCACCAACTCCACATTCACAGGCAACTTCAGCGCCACAGCCGTTTTCAGATAGCCCTCAATGCAAAGGCTCTAGACGCAAATATTGGTGTGAGAGCTAATTCAATCAAGGAAACACTGCATGTTGGTGAAGGGCATATTGAAGAAGGATCAGCCGAGTGGTTCTTGTGGGAGAACAACTCCATTTGGCTCACTAACTTCACACACCATCAGGCTTCCAAGCAGCTCTCAAGGAAACTCAGTTTTCACACTCTATGCTTAGTGTCGTTTGAGTGCATTATCTAGGAATGAACCTGGTAGAGCATCCCACACAAACGAATGCTCCACATGCGGGTTTCACGTGCCACCATCTCCACATTCACAGGCAACTTCAGCGCCACAGCCGTTTTCAGATAGCCCTCAATGCAAAGGCTCTAGACGCAAATATTGGTGTGAGAGCTAATTCAATCAAGGAAACACTGCATGTTGGTGAAGGGCATATTGAAGAAGGATCAGCCGAGTGGTCCTTGTGGGAGAACAACTCCATTTGGCTCACTAACTTCACACACCATCAGGCTTCCAAGCAGCTCTCAAGGAAACTCAGTTTTCACACTCTATGCTTAGTGCCCTTTGAGTGCATTATCTAGGAATGAACCTGGTAGAGCATCCTACACAAACGAATGCTCCACATGCGGGTTTCACATGCCACCAACTCACATTCACAGGCAACTTCAGCGCCACAGCCGTTTTCAGATAGCCCTCAATGTAAAGGCTCTAGACGCAAATATTGGTGTGAGAGCTAATTCAATCAAGGAAACACTGCATGTTGGTGAAGGGCAAATTGAAGAAGGATCAGCCGAGTGGTTCTTGTGGGAGAACAACTCCATTTGGCTCACTAACTTCACATACCATCAGGCTTCCAAGCAGCTCTCAAGGAAACTCAGTTTTCACACTCTATGCTTAGTGCCCTTTGAGTGCATTATCTAGGAATGAACCTGGTAGAGCAACAAACACAAACGAATGCTCCACATGCGGGTTTCACATGCCACCAACTCCACATTCACAGGCAACTTCAGCGCCACAGCCGTTTTCAGATAGCCCTCAATGCAAAGGCTCTAGACGCAAATATTGGTGTGAGAGCTAATTCAATCAAGGAAACACTGCATGTTGGTGAAGGGCATATTGAAGAAGGATCAGCCGAGTGGTTCTTGTGGGAGAACAACTCCATTTGGCTCTCTAACTTCACACACCATCAGGCTTCCAAGCAGCTCTCAAGGAAACTCAGTTTTCACACTCTATGCTTAGTGCCCTTTGAGTGCATTATCTAGGAATGAACCTGTAGAGCATCCCAAACAAACGAATGCTCCACATGCGGGTTTCACATGCCACCAACTCCACATTCTCAGGCAACTTCAGTGCCACAGCCGTTTTCAGATAGCCCCTCAATGCAAAGGCTCTAGACGCAAATATTGGTGTGAGAGCTAATTTAATCAAGGAAACACTGCATGTTGGTGAAGGGCATATTGAAGAAGGATCAGCCGAGTGGTTCTTGTGGGAGAACAACTCCATTTGGCTCACTACTTCACACACCATCAGGCTTCCAAGCAGCTCTCAAGAAACTCAGTTTTCACACTCTATGCTTAGTGCCATTTGAGTGCATTTTCTAGGAATGAACCTGGTAGAGCATCCCACACAAACGAATGCTCCACATGCGGGTTTCACATGCCACCAACTCCACATTCACAGGCAACTTCAGCGCCACAGCCGTTTTCAGATAGCCCTCAATGCAAAGGCTCTAGACGCAAATATTGGTGTGAGAGCTATTTCAATCAAGGAAACACTGCATGTTGGTGAAGGGCATATTGAAGAAGGATCAGCCGAGTGGTTCTTGTGGGAGAACAACTCCATTTGGCTCCCTAACTTCACACACCATCAGGCTTCCAAGCAGCTCTCAAGGAAACTCAGTTTTCACACTCTATGCTTAGTGCCCTTTGAGTGCATTATCTAGGAATGAACCTGGTAGAGCATCCCACACAAACGAATGCTCCACATTGCGGGTTTCACGTGCCACCATCTCCACATTCACAGGCAACTTCAGCGCCACAGCCGTTTTCAGATAGCCCTCAATGCAAAGGCTCTAGACACAAATATTGGTGTGAGAGCTAATTCAATCAAGGAAACACTGCATGTTGGTGAAGGGCATATTGAAGAAGGATCAGCCGAGTGGATCTTGTGGAGAACAACTCCATTTGGCTCACTAACTTCACACACCATCAGGCTTCCAAGCAGCTCTCAAGGAAACTCAGTTTTCACACTCTGTGCTTAGTGCCCTTTGAGTGCATTATCTAGGAATGTACCTGGTAGAGCATCCCACACAAACGAATGCTCCACATGCGGGTTTCACATGCCACCAACTCCACATTCACAGGCAACTTCAGCGCCACAGCCGTTTTCAGATAGCCTCAATGCAAAGGCTCTAGACGCAAATATTGGTGTGAGAGCTAATTCAATCAAGGGAACACTGCATGTTGGTGAAGGGCATATTGAAGAAGGATCAGCCGAGTGGATCTTGTGGGGGAACAACTCCACTTGGCTCACTAACTTCACACACCATCAGGCTTCCAAGCAGCTCTCAAGGAAACTCAGTTTTCACACTCTATGCTTAGTGCCCTTGAGTGCATTATCTAGGAATGAACCTGGTAGAGCATCCCACACAAACGAATGCTCCACATGCGGGTTTCACATGCCACCAACTCCACATTCTCAGGCAACTTCACTTCCACAGCCGTTTTCAGATAGCCCTCAATGCAAAGGCTCTAGACGCAAATATTGGTGTGAGAGCTAATTCAATCAAGGAAACACTGCATGTTGGAGAAGGGCATATTGAAGAAGGATCAGCCGAGTGGATCTTGTGGGAGAACAACTACATTTGGCTCACTAACTTCACACACCATCAGGCTTCCAAGCAGCTCTCAAGGAAACTCAGTTTTCACAGCTCTATGCTTAGTGCCCTTTGAGTGCATTATCTAGGAATGAACCTGGTAGAGCATCCCACACAACGAATGCTCCACATGCGGGTTTCACATGCACCAACTCCACATTCACAGGCAACTTCACTTCCACAGCCGTTTCAGATAGCCCTCAATGCAAAGGCTCTAGACGCAAATATTGGTGTGAGAGCTAATTCAATCAAGGAAACACTGCATGTTGGTGAAGGGCATATTGAAGAAGGATCAGCCGAGTGGTTCTTGTGGGAGAACAACTCCATTTGGCTCACTAACTTCACACACCATCAGGCTTCCAAGCAGCTCTCAAGGAAACTCAGTTTTCACACTCTATGCTTAGTGCCCTTTGAGTGCATTATCTAGGAATGAACCTGGTAGAGCATCCCACACAAACGAATGCTCCACATGCGGGTTTCACATGCCACCAACTCCACATTCACAGGCAACTTCAGTGCCACAGCCGTTTTCAGATAGCCCTCAATGCAAAGGCTCTAGACGCAAATATTGGTGTGAGAGCTAATTCAATCAAGGAAACACTGCATGTTGGTGAAGGGCATATTGAAGAAGGATCAGCAAAGTGGATCTTGTGGGAGAACAACTCCATTTGGCTCACTAACTTCACACACCATCAGGCTTCCAAGCAGCTCTCAAGGAAACTCAGTTTTCACACTCTATGCTTAGTGCCCTTTGAGTGCATTATCTAGGAATGAACCTGGTAGAGCATCCCACACAAACGAATGCTCCACATGCGGGTTTCACATGCCACCAACTCCACATTCACAGGCAACTTCAGCGCCACAGCCGTTTTCAGATAGCCCTCAATTGCAAAGGCTCTAGACGCAAATATTGGTGTGAGAGCTAATTCAATCAAGGAAACACTGCATGTTGGTGAAGGGCATATTGAAGAAGGATCAGCAAAGTGGATCTTGTGGGAGAACAACTCCATTTGGCTCACTAACTTCACACACCATCAGGGTTCCAAGCAGCCTCAAGGAAACTCAGTTTTCACACTCTATGCTTAGTGCCCTTTGAGTGCATTATCTAGGAATGAACCTGGTGGAGCATCCCACAAAAACGAATGCTCCACATGCGGGTTTCACATGCCACCAACTCCACATTCACAGGCAACTTCAGCGCCACAGCCGTTTTCAGATAGCCCTCAATGCAAAGGCTCTAGACGCAAATATTGGTGTGAGAGCTAATTCAATCAAGGAAACACTGCATGTTGGTGAAGGGCATATTGAGAAGGATCAGCAGAGTGGTTCTTGTGGGAGAACAACTCCATTTGGCTCACTAACTTCACACACCATCAGGCTTCAAGCAGCTCTCAAGGAAACTCAGTTTTCACACTCTATGCTTAGTGCCCTTTGAGTGCATTATCTAGGAATGAACCTGGTAGAGCATCCCACACAAACGAATGCTCCACATGCGGGTTTCACAGTGCCACCACTCCACATTCACAGGCAACTTCACTCCACAGCCGTTTTCAGATAGCCCTCAATGCAAAGGCTCTAGACGCAAATATTGGTGTGAGAGCTAATTCAATCAAGGAAACACTGCATGTTGGTGAAGGGCATATTGAAGAAGGATCAGCAAAGTGGATCTTGTGGGAGAACAACTCCATTTGGCTCACTAACTTCACACACCATCAGGCTTCCAAGCAGCTCTCAAGGAAACTCAGTTTTCACACTCTATGCTTAGTGCCCTTTGATGGCATTATCTAGAATGAACCTGGTAGAGCATCCCACACAAACGAATGCTCCACATGCGGGTTTCATGTGCACATCTCCACATTCACAGGCAACTTCAGCGCCACAGCCGTTTTCAGATAGCCCTCAATGCAAAGGCTCTAGACGCAAATATTGGTGTGAGAGCTAATTCAATCAAGGAAACACTGCATGTTGGTGAAGGGCATATTGAAGAAGGATCAGCCGAGTGGTTCTTGTGGGAGAACAACTCCATTTGGCTCACTAACTTCACACACCATCAGGCTTCAAGCAGCTCTCAAGGAAACTCAGTTTTCACACTCTATGCCTTAGTGCCCTTTGTATGGCTAGGACTGAAATGAACCTGGTAGAGCATCCCACACAAACGAATGCTCCACATGCGTGTTTCACATGCCACCAACTCCACATTCACAGGCAACTTCAGCGCCACAGCCGTTTTCAGATAGCCCTCAATGCAAAGGCTCTAGACGCAAATATTGGTGTGAGAGCTAATTCAATCAGGAAACACTGCATGTTGGTGAAGGGCCATATTGAAGAAGGATCAGCCGAGTCGATCTTGTGGGAGAACAACTCCATTTGGCTCACTTACTTCACACACCATCAGGCTTCCAGGCAGCTCTCAAGGAAACACAGTTTTCAAACTCTATGCTAGTGCCCTTTGTGTGCCTAGGACAGAAATGAAGCTTGGTGAGGATCCGACACAAACGAATGCTCCACATGCGGGTTTCACATGCCACCAAACTCCACATTCACAGGCAACTTCAGCGCCACAGCCGTTTTCAGATAGCCCTCAATGCAAAGGCTCTAGACGCAAATATTGGTGTGAGAGCTAACTCAATCAAGGAAACACTGCATGTTGGTGAAGGGCATATTGAAGAAGGATCAGCAAAGTGATCTTGTGGGGAGAACAACTCCATTTGGCTCACTAACTTCACACACCATCAGGCTTCCAAGCAGCCCTCAAGGAAACTCAGTTTTCACACTCTATGCTTAGTGCCCTTTGAGTGCATTATCTAGGAAATGAACCTGGTAGAGCATCCTGACACAAAACGAATGCTCCACATGCGGGTTTCACATGCCACCAACTCCACATTCACAGGCAACTTCAGCGCCACAGCCGTTTTCAGATAGCCCTCAATGCAAAGGCTCTAGACGCAATATTGGTGTGAGAGCTAA
>NW_026696175.1:0-79405 GCF_030435755.1 Ochotona princeps | reverse complement strand
TGGTGGCATGTGAAACCCGCATGTGGAGCATTCGTTTGTGTGGGATGCTCTAACAGGTTCATTCCTAGATAATGCACTCAAAGGGCACTAAGCATAGAGTGTGAAAACTGAGTTTCCTTGACAGCTGCTTGGAAGCCTGATGGTGTGTGAAGTTAGTGAGCCAAATGGAGTTGTTCTCCCACAAGAACCACTCGGCTGATCCTTCTTCAATTATGCCCTTCACCAACATGCAGTGTTTCCTTGATTGAATTAGCTCTCACACCAATATTTGCGTCTAGAGCCTTTGCATTGAGGGCTATCTGAAAACGGGCTGTGGCGCTGAAGTTGCCTGTGAATGTGGAGTTGGTGGCATGGTGAAACCCGCATGTGGAACATTCGTTTGTGTGGGATGCTCTACCAGGTTCATTCCTAGATAATGCATTCAAAGGGCACTAAGCATAGAGTGTGAAAACTGAGTTTCCTTGAGAGCTGCTTGGAAGCCTGATGGTGTGTGAAGTAGTGAGCCAAATGAGTTGTTCTCCCACAAGAAACCACTCGGCTGATCCTTCTTCAATATGCCCTTCACCAACATGCAGTGTTTCCTTGATTGAATTAGCTCGCACACCAATATTTGCGTCTAGAGCCCTTTGCATTGAGGGCTATCTGAAAACCGGCTGTGGCGCTGAAGTTGCCTGTGAATGTGGAGTTGGTGGCATGTGAAACCCGCATGTGGAGCATTCGTTTGTGTGGGATGCTCTACCAGGTTCATTCCTAGATAATGCACTCAAAGGGCACTAAGCATAGAGTGTGAAAACTGAGTTTCCTTGAGAGCTGTTTGGAAAGCCTGATGGTGTGTGAAGTTAGTGAGCCAAATGGAGTTGTTCTCCCACAAGAACCACTCGGTTGATTCTTCTTCAATATGCCCTTCACCAACATGCAGTGTTTCCTTGATTGAATTAGCTCTCACAACCATTATTTGCGTCCTAGAGCCTTTGCATTGAGGGCTATCTGAAAACGGCTGTGGCGCTGAAGTTGCCTGTGAATGTGGAGTTGGTGGCATGTGAAACCCGCATGTGGAGCATTCGTTGTGTGGGATGCTCTACCAGGTTCATTCCTAGATAATGCACTCAAAGGGCACTAAGCATAGAGTGTGAAAACTGAGTTTCCTTGAGAGCTGCTTGAAAGCCTGATGGTGTGTGAAGTTAGTGAGCCAAATGGAGTTGTTCTCCCACAAGAACCACTCGGCTGATCCTTCTTCAATATGCCCTTCACCAACATGCAGTGTTTCCTTGATTGAATTAGCTCTCACACCAATATTTGCGTCTAGAGCCTTTGCATTGAGGGCTATCTGAAAACGGCTGTGGCGCTGAAGTTGCCTGTGAATGTGGAGTTGGTGGCATGTGAAACCCGCATGTGGAGCATTCGTTTGTGTGGGATGCTCTACCAGGTTCATTCCTAGATAATGCACTCAAAGGGGCATAAGCATAGAGTGTGAAAACTGAGTTTCCTTGAGAGCTGCTTGGAAGCCTGATGGTGTGTGAAGTTAGTGAGCCAAATGGAGTTTGTTCTCCAACAAGAACCACTCGCTGATCCTTCTTCAATATGCCCTTCACCAACATGCAGTGTTTCCTTGATTGAATTAGCTCGCACACCAATATTTGCGTCTAGAGCCTTTGCATTGAGGGCTATCTGAAAACGGCTGTGGCGCTGAAGTTGCCTGTGAATGTGGAGTTGGTGGCATGTGAAACCCGCATGTGGAGCATTCGTTTGTGTGGGATGCTCTACCAGGTTCATTCGTAGATAATGCACTCAAAGGGCACTAAGCATAGAGTGTGAAAAACTGAGTTTCCTTGAGAGCTGCTTGGAAGCCTGATGGTGTGTGAAGTTAGTGAGCCAAATGGAGTTGTTCTCCCACAAGAACCACTCGGCTGATCCTTCTTCAATATGCCCTTCACCAACATGCAGTGTTTCCTTGATTGAATTAGCTCTCACACCAATATTTGCGTCTAGAGCCTTTGCATTGAGGGCTATCTGAAAACGGCTGTGGCGCTGAAGTTGCCTGTGGAATGTGGAGTTGGTGGCATGTGAAACCCGCATGTGGAGCATTCCGTCTTGTGTGGGATGCTCTAACAGGTTCATTCCTAGATAATGCACTCAAAGGGCACTAAAGCATAGAGTGTGAAAACTGAGTTTCCTTGACAGCTGCTTGGAAGCCTGATGGTGTGTGAAGTTAGTGAGTCCAAATGGAGTTGTTCTCCCACAAGGAACCACTCGGGCTGATCCTTCTTCAATATGCCCTTCACCAACATGCAGTGTTTCCTTGATTGAATTAGCTCTCACACCAATATTGCGTCTAGAGCCTTTGCATTGAGGGCTATCTGAAAACGGCTGTGACGCTGAAGTTGCCTGTGAATGTGGAGTTGGTGGCATGTGAAACCCGCATGTGGAGCATTCGTTTGTGTGGGATGCTCTACCAGGTTCATTTCCTAGATAATGCACTCAAAGGGCACTAAGCATAGAGTGTGAAAACTGAGTTTCCTTGAGAGCTGCTTGGAAGCCTGATGGTGTGTGAAGTTAGTGAGCCAAATGGAGTTGTTCTCCCCACAAGAACACACTTGGCTGATTCTTCTTCAATATGCCCTTCACCAACATGCAGTGTTTCCTTGATTGAATTAGCTCTCACACCAATATTTTGCGTCTAGAGCCTTTGCATTGGAGGGCTATCTGAAAACGGCTGTGGCGATGAAGTTGCCTGTGACATGTGGAGTTGGTGGCATGTGAAACCCGCATGTGGAGCATTCGTTTGTGTGGGATGCTCTACCAGGTTCCTTCCTAGAAAATGCACTCAAAGGGCACTAAGCATAGAGTGTGAAAACTGAGTTTCCTTGAGAGCTGCTTGGAAGCCTGATGGTGTGTGAAGTTAGTGAGCCAAATGGAGTTGTTCTCCCACAAGAACCACTCGGCTGGATCCTTTCTTCAATATGCCCTTCACAACATGCAGTGTTTCCTTGATTGAATTAGCTCTCACACCAATATTTGCGTCTAGAGCCTTTGCATTGAGGGCTATCTGAAAACGGGCTGTGGCGCTGAAGTTGCCTGAGAATGTGGAGTTGGTGGCATGTGAAACCCGCATGGGGAGCATTCGTTTGTGTGGATGCTCTCCAAGCTTCATTTCAGTCTAGGCACTCAAAGGGCACTAAGCATAGAGTGTGAAAAACTGAGTTTCCCTTGAGAGCTGCTTGGAAATCCTGATGGTGTGTGAAGTTAGTGAGCCAATGGAGTTGTTCTCCCACAAGAACCACTCGGCTGATCCTTCTTCAATATGCCCTTCACCAACATGCAGTGTTTCCTTGATTGAATTAGCTCTCACACCAATATTTGCGTCCTAGAGCCTTTGCATTGAGGGCTATCTGAAAACGGCTGTGGCGCTGAAGTTGCCTGAGAATGTGGAGTTGGTGGCATGTGAAACCCGCATGTGGAGCATTCGTTTGTGTGGGATGCTCTCCAAGCTTCATTTCAGTCCTAGGCACTCAAAGGGCACTAAGCATAGAGGTGTGAAAACTGAGTTTCCTTGAGAGCTGCTTGAAAGTCTGATGGTGTGTGTAGTGAGCCAAATGGAGTTGTTCTCCCACAAGAACCACTCAGCTGATCCTTCTTCAATATGCCCTTCACCAACATGCAGTGTTTCCTTGATTGAATTTCTCACACCAATATTTGCGTCTAGAGCCTTTGCATTGAGGGCTATCTGAAAACGGCTGCTGGCGCTGAAGTTGCCTGTGAATGTGGAGTTGGTGGCATGTGAAACCCGCATGTGGAACATTCGTTTGTGTGGGATGCTCTACCAGGTTCATTCCTAGATAATGCATTCAAAGGGCACTAAGGCATAGAGTGTGAAAACTGAGTTTCCTTGAGAGCTGCTGGAAGCCTGATGGTGTGTGAAGTTAGTGAGCCAAATGGAGTTGTTCTCCCACAAGAACCACTCGGCTGATCCTTCTTCAATATGCCCTTCACCAACAGTGCAGTGTTTCCTTGATATTGAAATTAGCTCTCACACCAATATTTGCGTCTAGAGCCTTTGCATTGAGGGCTATCTGAAAACGGCTGTGGCGCTGAAGTTGCCTGTGAATGTGGAGTTGGTGGCATGTGAAACCCGCATGTGGAGCATTCGTTTGTGTGGGATGCTCTACCAGGTTCATTCCTAGATAATGCACTCAAAGGGCACTAAGCATAGAGTGTGAAAACTGAGTTTCCTTGAGAGCTGCTTGGAAGCCTGATGGTGTGTGAAGTTAGTGAGCCAAATGGAGTTGTTCTCCCACAAGAACCACTCGGTTGATTCTTCTTCAATATGCCCTTCACCAACATGCAGTGTTTCCTTGATTGAATTAGCTCTCACACCAATATTTGCGTCTAGAGCCTTTGCATTGAGGGGCTATCTGAAAACGGCTGTGGCGCTGAAGTTGCCTGTGAATGTGGAGTTGGTGGCATGTGAAACCCGCATGTGGAGCATTCGTTTGTGTGGGATGCTGACCAAGGTTCATTTCAGTCCTAGGCACCTCAAAGGGCACTAAGCATAGAGTGTGAAAACTGAGTTTCCTTGAGAGCTGCTTGGAAGCCTGATGGTGTGTGTAGTGAGCCAAATGGAGTTGTTCTCCCTCAAGAACCACTCGGCTGATCCTTCTTCAATATGCCCTTCACCACATGCAGTGTTTCCTTGATTGAATTAGTTCTCACACCAATATTTGCGTCTAGAGCCTTTGCATTGTGGGCTATCTGAAAACGGCTGTGGCTCTGAAGTTGCCTGTGAATGTGGAGTTGGTGGCATGTGAAACCCGCATGTGGAACATTCGTTTGTGTGGGATGCTCTACCAGGTTCATTCCTAGATAATGCATTCAAAGGGCACTAAACCATAGAGTGTGAAAACTGAGTTTCCTTGAGAGCTGCTTGGAAGCCTGATGGTGTGTGAAGTTAGTGAGCCAAATGGAGTTGTTCTCCCACAAGAACTACTCGGCTGATCCTTCTTCAATATGCCCTTCACCAACTACCAACATGCAGTGTTTCCTTGATTGAATTAGCTCTCACACCAATATTTGCGTCTAGAGCCTTTGCATTGAGGGCTATCTGAAAAACGGCTGTGGCGCTGAAGTTGCCTGTGAATGTGGAGTTGGTGGCATGTGAAACCCGCATGTGGAGCATTTGTTTGTGTGGGATGCTCTACCAGGTTCATTCCTAGATAATGCACTCAAAGGGCACTAAGCATAGTGTGTGAAAACTGAGTTTCCTTGAGAGCTGCTTGGAAGCCTGATGGTGTGTGAAGTTAGTGAGCCAAATGGAGTTGTTCTCCCACAAGAACCACTCGGCTGATCCTTCTTCAATATGCCCTTCACCAACATGCAGTGTTTCCTTGATTGAATTAGCTCTCACACCAATATTTGCGTCTAGAGCCTTTGCATTGAGGGCTATCTGAAAACGGCTGTGGCGCTGAAGTTGCCTGTGAATGTGGAGTTGGTGGCATGTGAAAACAGCATGTGGAGCATTCGTTTGTGTGGGATGCTCTACCAGGTTCTTTCCTAGATAATGCACTCATAAAGGGCACTGAGCATAGAGTGTGAAAACTGAGTTTCCTTGAGAGCTGCTTGGAAGCCTGATGGTGTGTGAAGTTAGTGAGCCAAATGGAGTTGTTCTCCCACAAGAACCACTCGGCTGATCCTTCTTCAATATGCCCTTCACCAACGTGCAGTGTTTCCTTGATTGAATTAGCTCTCACACCAATATTTGCGTCTAGAGCCTTTGCATTGAGGGCTATCTGAAAACGGCTGTGGCGCTGAAGTTGCCTGTGAATGTGGAGTTGGTGGCATGTGAAACCCGCATGTGGAGCATTCGTTTGTGTGGGATGCTCTACCAGGTTCCTTTCAGTCCTAGCCATAGAAAGGGCACTAAGCATAGAGTGTGAAAACTGAGTTTCCTTGAGAGCTGCTTGGAAGCCTGATGGTGTGTGAAGTTAGTGAGCCAAATGGAGTTGTTCTCCCACAAGAACCACTCGGCTGATCCTTCTTCAATATGCCCTTCACCAACATGCAGTGTTTCCTTGATTGAATTAGCTCTCACACCAATATTTGCGTCTAGAGCCTTTGCATTGAGGGCTATCTGAAAACAGCTGTGGCGCTGAAGTTGCCTGTGAATGTGGAGTTGGTGGCATGTGAAACCCGCATGTGGAGCATTCGTTTGTGTGGGATGCTCTACCAGGTTCATTCCTAGATAATGCACTCAAAGGGCACTAAGCATAGAGTGTGAAAACTGAGTTTCCTTGAGAGCTGCTTGGAAGCCTGATGGTGTGTGAAGTTAGTGAGCCAAATGGAGTTGTTCTCCCACAAGAACCACTCGGTTGATTCTTCTTCAATATGCCCTTCACCAACATGCAGTGTTTCCTTGATTGAATTAGCTCGCACACCAATATTTGCGTCTAGAGCCTTTGCATTGAGGGCTATCTGAAAACGGCTGTGGCGCTGAAGTTGCCTGTGAATGTGGAGTTGGTGGCATGTGAAACCCGCATGTGGAGCATTCGTTTGTGTGGGATGCTGACCAAGGTTCATTTCAGTCCTAGGCACTCAAAGGGCACTAAGCATAGAGTGTGAAAACTGAGTTTCCTTGAGAGCTGCTTGGAAGCCTGATGGTGTGTGTAGTGAGCCAAATGGAGTTGTTCTCCCTCAAGAACCACTCGGCTGATCCTTCTTCAATATGCCCTTCACCAACATGCAGTGTTTCCTTGATTGAATTAGTTCTCACACCAATATTTGCGTCTAGAGCCTTTGCATTGAGGGCTATCTGAAAACGGCTGAGGTGCTGAAGTTGCCTGTGAATGTGGAGTTGGTGGCATGTGAAACCCGCATGTGGAACATTCGTTTGTGTGGGATGCTCTACCAGGTTCATTCCTAGATAATGCATTCAAAGGGCACTAAACATAGAGTGTGAAAACTGAGTTTCCTTGAGAGCTGCTTGGAAGCCTGATGGTGTGTGAAGTTAGTGAGCCAAATGGAGTTGTTCTCCCACAAGAACCACTCGGCTGATCCTTCTTCAATATGCCCTTCACCAACATGCAGTGTTTCCTTGCTTGAATTAGCTCTCACACCAATATTTGCGTCTAGAGCCTTTGCATTGAGGGCTATCTGAAAAACGGCTGGGCGCTGAAGTTGCCTGTGAATGTGGAGTTGGTGGCATGTGAAACCCGCATGTGGAGCATTTGTTTGTGTGGGATGCTCTACCAGGTTCATTCCTAGATAATGCACTCAAAGGGCACTAAGCATAGTGTGTGAAAACTGAGTTTCCTTGAGAGCTGCTTGGAAGCCTGATGGTGTGTGAAGTTAGTGAGCCAAATGGAGTTGTTCTCCCACAAGAACCACTCGCTGATCCTTCTTCAATATGCCCTTCACCAACATGCAGTGTTTCCTTGATTGAATTAGCTCTCACACCAATATTTGCGTCTAGAGCCTTTGCATTGAGGGCTATCTGAAAACGGCTGTGGCGCTGAAGTTGCCTGAGAATGTGGAGTTGGTGGCATGTGAAACCCGCATGTGGAGCATTCGTTTGTGTGGGATGCTGACCAAGCTTCATTTCAGTCCTAGGCAAACATAGAGCACTAAGCATAGAGTGTGAAAACTGAGTTTCCTTGAGAGCTGCTTGGAAGCCTGATGGTGTGTGTAGTGAGCCAAATGGAGTTGTTCTCCCACAAGAACCACTCGGCTGATCCTTCTTCAATATGCCCTTCACCAACATGCAGTGTTTCCTTGATTGAATTAGCTCTCACACCAATATTTGCGTCCAGAGCCTTTGCATTGAGGGCTATCTGAAAACGGCTGTGGCTCTGAAGTTGCCTGTGAATGTGGAGTTGGTGGCATGTGAAACCCGCATGTGGAACATTCGTTTGTGTGGGATGCTCTACCAGTTCATTCCTAGATAATGCACTCAAAGGGCACTAAGCATAGAGTGTGAAAACTGAGTTTCCTTGAGAGCTGCTTGGAAGCCTGATGGTGTGTGTAGTGAGCCAAATGGAGTTGTTCTCCCACAAGAACCACTCGGCTGATCCTTCTTCAATATGCCCTTCACCAACATGCAGTGTTTCCTTGATTGAATTAGCTCTCACACCAATATTTGCGTCTAGAGCCTTTGCATTGAGGGCTATCTGAAAACGGCTGTGGCGCTGAAGTTGCCTGTGAATGTGGAGTTGGTGGCATGTGAAACCCGCATGTGGAGCATTCGTTTGTGTGGGATGCTCTACCAGGTTCATTCCTAGATAATGCACTCAAAGGGCACGAAGCATAGAGTATGAAAACTGAGTTTCCTTGAGAGCTGCTTGGAAGCCTGATGGTGTGTGAAGTTAGTGAGCCAAATGGAGTTGTTCTCCCACAAGAACCACTCGGCTGATCCTTCTTCAATATGCCCTTCACCAACATGCAGTGTTTCCTTGATTGAATTAGCTCTCACACCAATATTTGCGTCTAGAGCCTTTGCATTGAGGGCTATCTGAAAACGGCTGTGGCGCTGAAGTTGCCTGTGAATGTGGAGTTGGTGGCATGTGAAACCCGCATGTGGAGCATTCGTTTGTGTGGGATGCTCTACCAGGTTCCTTTCAGTCCTAGCCATAGAAAGGGCACTAAGCATAGAGTGTGAAAACTGAGTTTCCTTGAGAGCTGCTTGGAAGCCTGATGGTGTGTGAAGTTAGTGAGCCAAATGGAGTTGTTCTCCCACAAGAACCACTCGGCTGATCCTTCTTCAATATGCCCTTCACCAACATGCAGTGTTTCCTTGATTGAATTAGCTCTCACACCAATATTTGCGTCTAGAGCCTTTGCATTGAGGGCTATCTGAAAACGGCTGTGGTGCTGAAGTTGCCTGTGAATGTGGAGTTGGTGGCATGTGAAACCCGCATGTGGAGCATTCGTTTGTGTGGGATGCTCTACCAGGTTCATTCCTAGATAATGCACTCAAAGGGCACTAAGCATAGAGTGTGAAAACTGAGTTTCCTTGAGAGCTGCTTGGAAGCCTGATGGTTTGTGTAGTGAGCCAAATGGAGTTGTTCTCCCACAAGAACCACTCGGCTGATCCTTCTTTAATATGCCCTTCACCAACATGCAGTGTTTCCTTGATTGAATTAGCTCTCACACCAATATTTGCGTCTAGAGCCTTTGCATTGAGGGCTATCTGAAAACAGCTGTGGCGCTGAAGTTGCCTGTGAATGTGGAGTTGGTGGCATGTGAAACCCGCATGTGGAGCATTCGTTTGTGTGGGATGCTCTACCAGGTTCATTCCTAGATAATGCACTCAAAGGGCACTAAGCATAGAGTGTGAAAACTGAGTTTCCTTGAGAGCTGCTTGGAAGCCTGATGGTGTGTGAAGTTAGTGAGCCAAATGGAGTTGTTCTCCCACAAGAACCACTCGGTTGATTCTTCTTCAATATGCCCTTCACCAACATGCAGTGTTTCCTTGATTGAATTAGCTCTCACACCAATATTTGCGTCTAGAGCCTTTGCATTGAGGGCTATCTGAAAACGGCTGTGGCGCTGAAGTTGCCTGTGAATGTGGAGTTGGTGGCATGTGAAACCCGCATGTGGAGCATTCGTTTGTGTGGGATGCTGACCAAGGTTCATTTCAGTCCTAGGCACTCAAAGGGCACTAAGCATAGAGTGTGAAAACTGAGTTTCCTTGAGAGCTGCTTGGAAGCCTGATGGTGTGTGTAGTGAGCCAAATGGAGTTGTTCTCCCTCAAGAACCACTCGGCTGATCCTTCTTCAATATGCCCTTCACCAACATGCAGTCTTTCCTTGATTGAATTAGTTCTCACACCAATATTTGCGTCTAGAGCCTTTGCATTGAGGGCTATCTGAAAACGGCTGAGGTGCTGAAGTTGCCTGTGAATGTGGAGTTGGTGGCATGTGAAACCCGCATGTGGAACATTCGTTTGTGTGGGATGCTCTACCAGGTTCATTCCTAGATAATGCATTCAAAGGGCACTAAACATAGAGTGTGAAAACTGAGTTTCCTTGAGAGCTGCTTGGAAGCCTGATGGTGTGTGAAGTTAGTGAGCCAAATGGAGTTGTTCTCCCACAAGAACCACTCGGCTGATCCTTCTTCAATATGCCCTTCACCAACATGCAGTGTTTCCTTGCTTGAATTAGCTCTCACACCAATATTTGCGTCTAGAGCCTTTGCATTGAGGGCTATCTGAAAAACGGCTGGGCGCTGAAGTTGCCTGTGAATGTGGAGTTGGTGGCATGTGAAACCCGCATGTGGAGCATTTGTTTGTGTGGGATGCTCTACCAGGTTCATTCCTAGATAATGCACTCAAAGGGCACTAAGCATAGTGTGTGAAAACTGAGTTTCCTTGAGAGCTGCTTGGAAGCCTGATGGTGTGTGAAGTTAGTGAGCCAAATGGAGTTGTTCTCCCACAAGAACCACTCGGCTGATCCTTCTTCAATATGCCCTTCACCAACATGCAGTGTTTCCTTGATTGAATTAGCTCTCACACCAATATTTGCGTCTAGAGCCTTTGCATTGAGGGCTATCTGAAAACGGCTGTGGCGCTGAAGTTGCCTGAGAATGTGGAGTTGGTGGCATGTGAAACCCGCATGTGGAGCATTCGTTTGTGTGGGATGCTGACCAAGCTTCATTTCAGTCCTAGGCAAACATAGAGCACTAAGCATAGAGTGTGAAAACTGAGTTTCCTTGAGAGCTGCTTGGAAGCCTGATGGTGTGTGTAGTGAGCCAAATGGAGTTGTTCTCCCACAAGAACCACTCGGCTGATCCTTCTTCAATATGCCCTTCACCAACATGCAGTGTTTCCTTGATTGAATTAGCTCTCACACCAATATTTGCGTCCAGAGCCTTTGCATTGAGGGCTATCTGAAAACGGCTGTGGCTCTGAAGTTGCCTGTGAATGTGGAGTTGGTGGCATGTGAAACCCGCATGTGGAACATTCGTTTGTGTGGGATGCTCTACCAGTTCATTCCTAGATAATGCACTCAAAGGGCACTAAGCATAGAGTGTGAAAACTGAGTTTCCTTGAGAGCTGCTTGGAAGCCTGATGGTGTGTGTAGTGAGCCAAATGGAGTTGTTCTCCCACAAGAACCACTCGGCTGATCCTTCTTCAATATGCCCTTCACCAACATGCAGTGTTTCCTTGATTGAATTAGCTCTCACACCAATATTTGCGTCTAGAGCCTTTGCATTGAGGGCTATCTGAAAACGGCTGTGGCGCTGAAGTTGCCTGTGAATGTGGAGTTGGTGGCATGTGAAACCCGCATGTGGAGCATTCGTTTGTGTGGGATGCTCTACCAGGTTCATTCCTAGATAATGCACTCAAAGGGCACGAAGCATAGAGTATGAAAACTGAGTTTCCTTGAGAGCTGCTTGGAAGCCTGATGGTGTGTGAAGTTAGTGAGCCAAATGGAGTTGTTCTCCCACAAGAACCACTCGGCTGATCCTTCTTCAATATGCCCTTCACCAACATGCAGTGTTTCCTTGATTGAATTAGCTCTCACACCAATATTTGCGTCTAGAGCCTTTGCATTGAGGGCTATCTGAAAACGGCTGTGGCGCTGAAGTTGCCTGTGAATGTGGAGTTGGTGGCATGTGAAACCCGCATGTGGAGCATTCGTTTGTGTGGGATGCTCTACCAGGTTCCTTTCAGTCCTAGCCATAGAAAGGGCACTAAGCATAGAGTGTGAAAACTGAGTTTCCTTGAGAGCTGCTTGGAAGCCTGATGGTGTGTGAAGTTAGTGAGCCAAATGGAGTTGTTCTCCCACAAGAACCACTCGGCTGATCCTTCTTCAATATGCCCTTCACCAACATGCAGTGTTTCCTTGATTGAATTAGCTCTCACACCAATATTTGCGTCTAGAGCCTTTGCATTGAGGGCTATCTGAAAACGGCTGTGGTGCTGAAGTTGCCTGTGAATGTGGAGTTGGTGGCATGTGAAACCCGCATGTGGAGCATTCGTTTGTGTGGGATGCTCTACCAGGTTCATTCCTAGATAATGCACTCAAAGGGCACTAAGCATAGAGTGTGAAAACTGAGTTTCCTTGAGAGCTGCTTGGAAGCCTGATGGTTTGTGTAGTGAGCCAAATGGAGTTGTTCTCCCACAAGAACCACTCGGCTGATCCTTCTTCAATATGCCCTTCACCAACATGCAGTGTTTCCTTGATTGAATTAGCTCTCACACCAATATTTGCGTCTAGAGCCTTTGCATTGAGGGCTATCTGAAAACAGCTGTGGCGCTGAAGTTGCCTGTGAATGTGGAGTTGGTGGCATGTGAAACCCGCATGTGGAGCATTCGTTTGTGTGGGATGCTCTACCAGGTTCATTCCTAGATAATGCACTCAAAGGGCACTAAGCATAGAGTGTGAAAACTGAGTTTCCTTGAGAGCTGCTTGGAAGCCTGATGGTGTGTGAAGTTAGTGAGCCAAATGGAGTTGTTCTCCCACAAGAACCACTCGGTTGATTCTTCTTCAATATGCCCTTCACCAACATGCAGTGTTTCCTTGATTGAATTAGCTCGCACACCAATATTTGCGTCTAGAGCCTTTGCATTGAGGGCTATCTGAAAACGGCTGTGGCGCTGAAGTTGCCTGTGAATGTGGAGTTGGTGGCATGTGAAACCCGCATGTGGAGCATTCGTTTGTGTGGGATGCTGACCAAGGTTCATTTCAGTCCTAGGCACTCAAAGGGCACTAAGCATAGAGTGTGAAAACTGAGTTTCCTTGAGAGCTGCTTGGAAGCCTGATGGTGTGTGTAGTGAGCCAAATGGAGTTGTTCTCCCTCAAGAACCACTCGGCTGATCCTTCTTCAATATGCCCTTCACCAACATGCAGTGTTTCCTTGATTGAATTAGTTCTCACACCAATATTTGCGTCTAGAGCCTTTGCATTGAGGGCTATCTGAAAACGGCTGACGTGCTGAAGTTGCCTGTGAATGTGGAGTTGGTGGCATGTGAAACCCGCATGTGGAACATTCGTTTGTGTGGGATGCTCTACCAGGTTCATTCCTAGATAATGCATTCAAAGGGCACTAAACATAGAGTGTGAAAACTGAGTTTCCTTGAGAGCTGCTTGGAAGCCTGATGGTGTGTGAAGTTAGTGAGCCAAATGGAGTTGTTCTCCCACAAGAACCACTCGGCTGATCCTTCTTCAATATGCCCTTCACCAACATGCAGTGTTTCCTTGCTTGAATTAGCTCTCACACCAATATTTGCGTCTAGAGCCTTTGCATTGAGGGCTATCTGAAAAACGGCTGGGCGCTGAAGTTGCCTGTGAATGTGGAGTTGGTGGCATGTGAAACCCGCATGTGGAGCATTTGTTTGTGTGGGATGCTCTACCAGGTTCATTCCTAGATAATGCACTCAAAGGGCACTAAGCATAGTGTGTGAAAACTGAGTTTCCTTGAGAGCTGCTTGGAAGCCTGATGGTGTGTGAAGTTAGTGAGCCAAATGGAGTTGTTCTCCCACAAGAACCACTCGGCTGATCCTTCTTCAATATGCCCTTCACCAACATGCAGTGTTTCCTTGATTGAATTAGCTCTCACACCAATATTTGCGTCTAGAGTCTTTGCATTGAGGGCTATCTGAAAACGGCTGTGGCGCTGAAGTTGCCTGAGAATGTGGAGTTGGTGGCATGTGAAACCCGCATGTGGAGCATTCGTTTGTGTGGGATGCTGACCAAGCTTCATTTCAGTCCTAGGCAAACATAGAGCACTAAGCATAGAGTGTGAAAACTGAGTTTCCTTGAGAGCTGCTTGGAAGCCTGATGGTGTGTGTAGTGAGCCAAATGGAGTTGTTCTCCCACAAGAACCACTCGGCTGATCCTTCTTCAATATGCCCTTCACCAACATGCAGTGTTTCCTTGATTGAATTAGCTCTCACACCAATATTTGCGTCCAGAGCCTTTGCATTGAGGGCTATCTGAAAACGGCTGTGGCGCTGAAGTTGCCTGTGAATGTGGAGTTGGTGGCATGTGAAACCCGCATGTGGAACATTCGTTTGTGTGGGATGCTCTACCAGTTCATTCCTAGATAATGCACTCAAAGGGCACTAAGCATAGAGTGTGAAAACTGAGTTTCCTTGAGAGCTGCTTGGAAGCCTGATGGTGTGTGTAGTGAGCCAAATGGAGTTGTTCTCCCACAAGAACCACTCGGCTGATCCTTCTTCAATATGCCCTTCACCAACATGCAGTGTTCCCTTGATTGAATTAGCTCTCACACCAATATTTGCGTCTAGAGCCTTTGCATTGAGGGCTATCTGAAAACGGCTGTGGCGCTGAAGTTGCCTGTGAATGTGGAGTTGGTGGCATGTGAAACCCGCATGTGGAGCATTCGTTTGTGTGGGATGCTCTACCAGGTTCATTCCTAGATAATGCACTCAAAGGGCACGAAGCATAGAGTATGAAAACTGAGTTTCCTTGAGAGCTGCTTGGAAGCCTGATGGTGTGTGAAGTTAGTGAGCCAAATGGAGTTGTTCTCCCACAAGAACCACTCGGCTGATCCTTCTTCAATATGCCCTTCACCAACATGCAGTGTTTCCTTGATTGAATTAGCTCTCACACCAATATTTGCGTCTAGAGCCTTTGCATTGAGGGCTATCTGAAAACGGCTGTGGCGCTGAAGTTGCCTGTGAATGTGGAGTTGGTGGCATGTGAAACCCGCATGTGGAGCATTCGTTTGTGTGGGATGCTCTACCAGGTTCATTCCTAGATAATGCATTCAAAGGGCACTAAACATAGAGTGTGAAAACTGAGTTTCCTTGAGAGCTGCTTGGAAGCCTGATGGTGTGTGAAGTTAGTTAGCCAAATGGAGTTGTTCTCCCACAAGAACTACTCGGCTGATCCTTCTTCAATATGCCCTTCACCAACATGCAGTGTTTCCTTGATTGAATTAGCTCTCACACCAATATTTGCGTCTAGAGCCTTTGCATTGAGGGCTATCTGAAAACGGCTGTGGCGCTGAAGTTGCCTGTGAATGTGGAGTTGGTGGCATGTGAAACCCGCATGTGGAGCATTCGTTTGTGTGGGATGCTGACCAAGCTTCATTTCAGTCCTAGGCACTCAAAGGGCACTAAGCATAGAGTGTGAAAACTGAGTTTCCTTGAGAGCTGCTTGGAAGCCTGATGGTGTGTGTAGTGAGCCAAATGGAGTTGTTCTCCCCCAAGAACCACTCGGCTGATCCTTCTTCAATATGCCCTTCACCAACATGCAGTGTTTCCTTGATTGAATTAGCTCTCACACCAATATTTGCGTCTAGAGCCTTTGCATTGAGGGCTATCTGAAAACGGCTGTGGCGCTGAAGTTGCCTGTGAATGTGGAGTGGGTGGCATGTGAAACCCGCATGTGGAACATTCGTTTGTGTGGGATGCTCTACCAGGTTCATTCCTAGATAATGCACTCAAAGGGCACTAAACATAGAGTGTGAAAACTGAGTTTCCTTGAGAGCTGCTTGGAAGCCTGATTTGTGTGTAGTGAGCCAAATGGAGTTGTTCTCCCACAAGAACCACTCGGCTCACTCGGCTGATCCTTCTTCAATATGCCCTTCACCAACATGCAGTGTTTCCTTGATTGAATTAGTTCTCACACCAATATTTGCGTCTAGAGCCTTTGCATTGAGGGCTATCTGAAAACGGCTGTGGCGCTGAAGTTGCCTGTGAATGTGGAGTTGGTGGCATGTGAAACCCGCATGTGGAACATTCGTTTGTGTGGGATGCTCTACCAGGTTCATTCCTAGATAATGCATTCAAAGGGCACTAAGCATAGAGTGTGAAAACTGAGTTTCCTTGAGAGCTGCTTGGAAGCCTGATGGTGTGTGAAGTTAGTGAGCCAAATGGAGTTGTTCTCCCCCAAGAACCACTCGGCTGATCCTTCTTCAATATGCCCTTCACCAACATGCAGTGTTTCCTTGATTGAATTAGCTCTCACACCAATATTTGCGTCTAGAGCCTTTGCATTGAGGGCTATCTGAAAACGGCTGTGGCGCTGAAGTTGCCTGTGAATGTGGAGTTGGTGGCATGTGAAACCCGCATGTGGAGCATTCGTTTGTGTGGGATGCTCTAACAGGTTCATTCCTAGATAATGCACTCAAAGGGCACTAAGCATAGAGTGTGAAAACTGAGTTTCCTTGAGAGCTGCTTGGAAGCCTGATGGTGTGTGAAGTTAGTTAGCCAAATGGAGTTGTTCTCCCACAAGAACTACTCGGCTGATCCTTCTTCAATATGCCCTTCACCAACATGCAGTGTTTCCTTGATTGAATTAGCTCTCACACCAATATTTGCGTCTAGAGCCTTTGCATTGAGGGCTATCTGAAAACGGCTGTGGCGCTGAAGTTGCCTGTGAATGTGGAGTTGGTGGCATGTGAAACCCGCATGTGGAGCATTCGTTTGTGTGGGATGCTCTACCAGGTTCATTCCTAGATAATGCATTCAAAGGGCACTAAACATAGAGTGTGAAAACTGAGTTTCCTTGAGAGCTGCTTGGAAGCCTGATGGTGTGTGAAGTTAGTTAGCCAAATGGAGTTGTTCTCCCACAAGAACTACTCGGCTGATCCTTCTTCAATATGCCCTTCACCAACATGCAGTGTTTCCTTGATTGAATTAGCTCTCACACCAATATTTGCGTCTAGAGCCTTTGCATTGAGGGCTATCTGAAAACGGCTGTGGCGCTGAAGTTGCCTGAGAATGTAGAGTTGGTGGCATGTGAAACCCGCATCTGGAGCATTCGTTTGTGTGGGATGCTCTCCAAGCTTCATTTCAGTCCTAGGCACACATAGAGCACTAAGCATAGAGTGTGAAAACTGAGTTTCCTTGAGAGCTGCTTGGAAGCCTGATGGTGTGTGAAGTTAGTGAGCCAAATGGAGTTGTTCTCCCTCAAGAACCACTCGGCTGATCCTTCTTCAATATGCCCTTCACCAACATGCAGTGTTTCCTTGATTGAATTAGCTCTCACACCAATATTTGCGTCTAGAGCCTTTGCATTGAGGGCTATCTGAAAACGGCTGTGGCGCTGAAGTTGCCTGTGAATGTGGAGTTGGTGGCATGTGAAACCCGCATGTGGAGCATTCATTTGTGTGGGATGCTCTACCAGGTTCATTCCTAGATAATGCACTCAAAGGGCACTAAGCATAGAGTGTGAAAACTGAGTTTCCTTGAGAGCTGCTTGGAAGCCTGATGGTGTGTGAAGTTAGTGAGCCAAATGGAGTTGTTCTCCCACAAGAACCACTCGGCTGATCCTTCTTCAATATGCCCTTCACCAACATGCAGTGTTTCCTTGATTGAATTAGCTCTCACACCAATATTTGCGTCTAGAGCCTTTGCATTGAGGGCTATCTGAAAACGGCTGTGGCGCTGAAGTTGCCTGTGAATGTGGAGTTGGTGGCATGTGAAACCCGCATGTGGAGCATTCGTTTGTGTGGGATGCTCTACCAGGTTCATTTCAGTCCTAGCCATAGAAAGGGCACTAAGCATAGAGTGTGAAAAATGAGTTTCCTTGAGAGCTGCTTGGAAGCCTGATGGTGTGTGAAGTTAGTGAGCCAAATGGAGTTGTTCTCCCACAAGAACCACTCGGCTGATTCTTCTTCAATATGCCCTTCACCAACATGCAGTGTTTCCTTGATTGAATTAGCTCTCACACCAATATTTGCGTCTAGAGCCTTTGCATTGAGGGCTATCTGAAAACGGCTGTGGCGCTGAAGTTGCCTGTGAATGTGGAGTTGGTGGCATGTGAAACCCGCATGTGAAGCATTCGTTTGTGTGGGATGCTCTCCAAGCTTCATTTCAGTCCTAGGCCCTCGAAGGGCACTAAGCATAGAGTGTGAAAACTGAGTTTCCTTGAGAGCTGCTTGGAAGCCTGATGGTGTGTGAAGTTAGTGAGCCAAATGGAGTTGTTCTCCCACAAGAACCACTCGGCTGATCCTTCTTCAATATGCCCTTCACCAACATGCAGTGTTTCCTTGATTGAATTAGCTCTCACACTAATATTTGCGTCTAGAGCCTTTGCATTGAGGGCTATCTGAAAACGGCTGTGGCGCTGAAGGTGCCTGTGAATGTGGAGTGGGTGGCATGTGAAACCCGCATGTGGAACATTCGTTTGTGTGGGATGCTCTACCAGGTTCATTCCTAGATAATGCACTCAAAGGGCACTAAACATAGAGTGTGAAAACTGAGTTTCCTTGAAAGAAGAGCTGCTTGGAAGCCTGATTTGTGTGTAGTGAGCCAAATGGAGTTGTTCTCCCCCAAGAACCACTCGGCTGATCCTTCTTCAATATGCCCTTCACCAACATGCAGTGTTTCCTTGATTGAATTAGCTCTCACACCAATATTTGCGTCTAGAGCCTTTGCATTGAGGGCTATCTGAAAACGGCTGTGGCGCCGAAGTTGCCTGTGAATGTGGAGTTGGTGGCATGTGAAACCCGCATGTGGAGCATTCGTTTGTGTGGGATGCTCTCCAAGCTTCATTTCTGTCCTAGGCACACATAGAGCACTAAGCATAGAGTGTGAAAACTGAGTTTCCTTGAGAGCTGCTTGGAAGCCTGATGGTGTGTGAAGTTAGTGAGCCAAATGGAGTTGTTCTCCCACAAGAACCACTCGGCTGATCCTTCTTCAATATGCCCTTCACCAACATGCAGTGTTTCCTTGATTGAATTAGCTCTCACACCAATATTTGCGTCTAGAGCCTTTGCATTGAGGGCTATCTGAAAACGGCTGTGGCGCTGAAGTTGCCTGTGAATGTGGAGTTGGTGGCATGTGAAACCCGCATGTGGAGCATTCATTTGTGTGGGATGCTCTACCAGGTTCATTCCTAGATAATGCACTCAAAGGGCACTAAGCATAGAGTGTGAAAACTGAGTTTCCTTGAGAGCTGCTTGGAAGCCTGATGGTGTGTGAAGTTAGTGAGCCAAATGGAGTTGTTCTCCCACAAGAACCACTCGGCTGATCCTTCTTCAATATGCCCTTCACCAACATGCAGTGTTTCCTTGATTGAATTAGCTCTCACACCAATATTTGCGTATAGAGCCTTTGCATTGAGGGCTATCTGAAAACGGCTGTGGCGCTGAAGTTGACTGTGAATGTGGAGTTGGTGGCATGTGAAACCCGCATGTGGAGCATTCGTTTGTGTGGGATGCTCTACCAGGTTCATTTCAGTCCTAGCCATAGAAAGGGCACTAAGCATAGAGTGTGAAAAATGAGTTTCCTTGAGAGCTGCTTGGAAGCCTGATGGTGTGTGAAGTTAGTGAGCCAAATGGAGTTGTTCTCCCACAAGAACCACTCGGCTGATTCTTCTTCAATATGCCCTTCACCAACATGCAGTGTTTCCTTGATTGAATTAGCTCTCACACCAATATTTGCGTCTAGAGCCTTTGCATTGAGGGCTATCTGAAAACGGCTGTGGCGCTGAAGTTGCCTGTGAATGTGGAGTTGGTGGCATGTGAAACCCGTATGTGGAGCATTCGTTTGTGTGGGATGCTGACCAAGCTTCATTTCAGTCCTAGGCACACATAGAGCACTAAGCATAGAGTGTGAAAACTGAGTTTCCTTGAGAGCTGCTTGGAAGCCTGATGGTGTGTGAAGTTAGTGAGCCAAATGGAGTTGTTCTCCCACAAGAACCACTCGGCTGATTCTTCTTCTATATGCCCTTCACCAACATGCAGTGTTTGCTTGCTTGAATTAGCTCTCACACCAATATTTGCGTCTAGAGCCTTTGCATTGAGGGCTATCTGAAAACGGCTGTGGCGCTGAAGTTGCCTGTGAATGTGGAGTTGGTGGCATGTGAAACCCGCATGTGAAGCATTCGTTTGTGTGGGATGCTCTCCAAGCTTCATTTCAGTCCTAGGCAAACATAGAGCACTAAGCATAGAGTGTGAAAACTGAGTTTCCTTGAGAGCTGCTTGGAAGCCTGATGGTGTGTGAAGTTAGTGAGCCAAATGGAGTTGTTCTCCCACAAGAACCACTCGGCTGATCCTTCTTCAATATGCCCTTCACCAACATGCAGTGTTTCCTTGATTGAATTAGTTCTCACACCAATATTTGCGTCTAGAGCCTTTGCATTGAGGGCTATCTGAAAACGGCTGTGGCGCTGAAGTTGCCTGTGAATGTGGAGTTGGTGGCATGTGAAACCCGCATGTGGAACATTCGTTTGTGTGGGATGCTCTACCAGGTTCATTCCTAGATAATGCATTCAAAGGGCACTAAACATAGAGTGTGAAAACTGAGTTTCCTTGAGAGCTGCTTGGAAGCCTGATGGTGTGTGAAGTTAGTGAGCCAAA
The DNA here is from genome assembly GCF_030435755.1 of Ochotona princeps. Taxonomy (NCBI): domain Eukaryota; kingdom Metazoa; phylum Chordata; class Mammalia; order Lagomorpha; family Ochotonidae; genus Ochotona; species Ochotona princeps. The sequence continues at coordinate 59,140 of NW_026696175.1, read as the reverse complement.
TGGAGTTGTTCTCCCCCAAGAACCACTCGGCTGATCCTTCTTCAATATGCCCTTCACCAACATGCAGTGTTTCCTTGATTGAATTAGCTCTCACACCAATATTTGCGTTTAGAGCCTTTGCATTGAGGGCTATCTGAAAACGGCTGTGGCGCTGAAGTTGCCTGTGAATGTGGAGTTGGTGGCATGTGAAACCCGCATGTGGAGCATTCGTTTGTGTGGGATGCTCTAACAGGTTCATTCCTAGATAATGCACTCAAAGGGCACTAAGCATAGAGTGTGAAAACTGAGTTTCCTTGAGAGCTGCTTGGAAGCCTGATGGTGTGTGAAGTTAGTGAGCCAAATGGAGTTGTTCTCCCACAAGAACCACTCGGCTGATCCTTCTTCAATATGCCCTTCACCAACATGCAGTGTTTCCTTGATTGAATTAGCTCTCACACCAATATTTGCGTCTAGAGCCTTTGCATTGAGGGCTATCTGAAAACGGCTGTGGCGCTGAAGTTGCCTGTGAATGTGGAGTTGGTGGCATGTGAAACCCGCATGTGGAGCATTCGTTTGTGTGGGATGCTGACCAAGCTTCATTTCAGTCCTAGGCACACATAGAGCACTAAGCATAGAGTGTGAAAACTGAGTTTCCTTGAGAGCTGCTTGGAAGCCTGATGGTGTGTGAAGTTAGTGAGCCAAATGGAGTTGTTCTCCCACAAGAACCACTCGGCTGATTCTTCTTCTATATGCCCTTCACCAACATGCAGTGTTTCCTTGCTTGAATTAGCTCTCACACCAATATTTGCGTCTAGAGCCTTTGCATTGAGGGCTATCTGAAAACGGCTGTGGCGCTGAAGTTGCCTGTGAATGTGGAGTTGGTGGCATGTGAAACCCGCATGTGAAGCATTCGTTTGTGTGGGATGCTCTCCAAGCTTCATTTCAGTCCTAGGCCCTCGAAGGGCACTAAGCATAGAGTGTGAAAACTGAGTTTCCTTGAGAGCTGCTTGGAAGCCTGATGGTGTGTGAAGTTAGTGAGCCAAATGGAGTTGTTCTCCCACAAGAACCACTCGGCTGATCCTTCTTCAATATGCCCTTCACCAACATGCAGTGTTTCCTTGATTGAATTAGCTCTCACACTAATATTTGCGTCTAGATCCTTTGCATTGAGGGCTATCTGAAAACGGCTGTGGCGCTGAAGTTGCCTGTGAATGTGGAGTTGGTGGCATGTGAAAACCGCATGTGGAGCATTAGTTTGTGTGGGATGCTCTACCAGGTTCATTCCTAGAAAATGCCCTCAAAGGGCACTGAGCATAGAGTGTGAAAACTGAGGTTCCTTGAGAGCTGCTTGGAAGCCTGATGGTGTGTGAAGTTAGTGAGCCAAATGGAGTTGTTCTCCCACAAGAACCACTCGGCTGATCCTTCTTCAATATGCCCTTCACCAACATGCAGTGTTTCCTTGATTGAATTAGCTCTCACACCAATATTTGCGTCTAGAGCCTTTGCATTGAGGGCTATCTGAAAACGGCTGTGGCGCTGAAGTTGACTGTGAATGTGGAGTTGGTGGCATGTGAAACCCGCATGTGGAGCATTCGTTTGTGTGGGATGCTCTACCAGGTTCATTTCTAGATAATGCACTCAAAGGGCACTAAGCATAGAGTGTGAAAACTGAGTTTCCTTGAGAGCTGCTTGGAAGCCTGATGGTGTGTGAAGTTAGTGAGCCAAATGGAGTTGTTCTCCCACAAGAACCACTCGGCTGATCCTTCTTCAATATGCCCTTCACCAACATGCAGTGTTTCCTTGATTGAATTAGCTCTCACACCAATATTTGCGTCTAGAGCCTTTGCATTGAGGGCTATCTGAAAACGGCTGTGGCGCTGAAGTTGCCTGTGAATGTGGAGTTGGTGGCATGTGAAACCCGCATGTGGAGCATTCGTTTGTGTGGGATGCTCTACCAGGTTCATTTCAGTCCTAGCCATAGAAAGGGCACTAAGCATAGAGTGTGAAAACTGAGTTTCCTTGAGAGCTGCTTGGAAGCCTGATGGTGTGTGAAGTTAGTGAGCCAAATGGAGTTGTTCTCCCACAAGAACCACTCGGCTGATCCTTCTTCAATATGCCCTTCACCAACATGCAGTGTTTCCTTGATTGAATTAGCTCTCACACCAATATTTGCGTCTAGAGCCTTTGCATTGAGGGCTATCTGAAAACGGCTGTGGCGCTGAAGTTGCCTGTGAATGTGGAGTTGGTGGCATGTGAAACCCGCATGTGGAGCATTCGTTTGTGTGGGATGCTCTACCAGGTTCATTTCAGTCCTAGCCATAGAAAGGGCACTAAGCATAGAGTGTGAAAACTGAGTTTCCTTGAGAGCTGCTTGGAAGCCTGATGGTGTGTGAAGTTAGTGAGCCAAATGGAGTTGTTCTCCCACAAGAACCACTCGGCTGATCCTTCTTCAATATGCCCTTCACCAACATGCAGTGTTTCCTTGATTGAATTAGCTCTCACACCAATATTTGCGTCTAGAGCCTTTGCATTGAGGGCTATCTGAAAACGGCTGTGGCGCTGAAGTTGCCTGTGAATGTGGAGTTGGTGGCATGTGAAACCCGCATGTGGAGCATTCGTTTGTGTGGGATGCTGACCAAGCTTCATTTCAGTCCTAGGCACACATAGAGCACTAAGCATAGAGTGTGAAAACTGAGTTTCCTTGAGAGCTGCTTGGAAGCCTGATGGTGTGTGAAGTTAGTGAGCCAAATGGAGTTGTTCTCCCACAAGAACCACTCGGCTGATTCTTCTTCTATATGCCCTTCACCAACATGCAGTGTTTCCTTGATTGAATTAGCTCTCACACCAATATTTGCGTCTAGAGCCTTTGCATTGAGGGCTATCTGAAAACGGCTGTGGCGCTGAAGTTGACTGTGAATGTGGAGTTGGTGGCATGTGAAACCCGCATGTGAAGCATTCGTTTGTGTGGGATGCTCTCCAAGCTTCATTTCAGTCCTAGGCCCTCGAAGGGCACTAAGCATAGAGTGTGAAAACTGAGTTTCCTTGAGAGCTGCTTGGAAGCCTGATGGTGTGTGAAGTTAGTGAGCCAAATGGAGTTGTTCTCCCACAAGAACCACTCGGCTGATCCTTCTTCAATATGCCCTTCACCAACATGCAGTGTTTCCTTGATTGAATTAGCTCTCACACCAATATTTGCGTCTAGAGCCTTTGCATTGAGGGCTATCTGAAAACGGCTGTGGCGCTGAAGTTGCCTGTGAATGTGGAGTTGGTGGCATGTGAAACCCGCATGTGGAGCATTCGTTTGTGTGGGATGCTCTACTAGGTTCATTTCAGTCCTAGCCATAAAAAGGGCACTAAGCATAGAGTGTGAAAACTGAGTTTCCTTGAGAGCTGCTTGGAAGCCTGATGGTGTGTGAAGTTAGTGAGCCAAATGGAGTTGTTCTCCCACAAGAACCACTCGGCTGATCCTTCTTCAATATGCCCTTCACCAACATGCAGTGTTTCCTTGATTGAATTAGCTCTCACACCAATATTTGCGTCTAGAGCCTTTGCATTGAGGGCTATCTGAAAACGGCTGTGGCGCTGAAGTTGCCTGAGAATGTGGAGTTGGTGGCATGTGAAACCCGCATGTGGAACATTCGTTTGTGTGGGATGCTCTACCAGGTTCATTCCTAGATAATGCACTCAAAGGGCACTAAGCATAGAGTGTGAAAACTGAGTTTCCTTGAGAGCTGCTTGGAAGCCTGATGGTGTGTGAAGTTAGTGAGCCAAATGGAGTTGTTCTCCCACAAGAACCACTCGGCTGATCCTTCTTCAATATGCCCTTCACCAACATGCAGTGTTTCCTTGATTGAATTAGCTCTCACACCAATATTTGCATCTAGAGCCTTTGCATTGAGGGCTATCTGAAAACGGCTGTGGCGCTGAAGTTGCCTGTGAATGTGGAGTTGGTGGCATGTGAAACCCGCATGTGGAGCATTCGTTTGTGTGGGATGCTCTACCAGGTTCATTCCTAGATAATGCACTCAAAGGGCACTAGGCATAGAGTGTGAAAACTGAGTTTCCTTGAGAGCGGCTTGGAAGCCTGATGGTGTGTGAAGTTAGTGAGCCAAATGGAGTTGTTCTCCCAGAAGAACCACTCGGCTGATCCTTCTTCAATATGCCCTTCACCAACATGCAGTGTTTCCTTGATTGAATTAGCTCTCACACCAATATTTGCGTCTAGAGCCTTTGCATTGAGGGCTATCTGAAAACGGCTGTGGCGCTGAAGTTGCCTGTGAATGTGGAGTTGGTGGCATGTGAAACCCGCATGTGGAGCATTCGTTTGTGTGGGATGCTCTCCAAGCTTCATTTCAGTCCTAGGCACTCAAAGGGCACTAAGCATAGAGTGTGAAAACTGAGTTTCCTTGAGAGCTGCTTGGAAGCCTGATGGTGTGTGAAGTTAGTGAGCCAAATGGAGTTGTTCTCCCACAAGAACCACTCGGCTGATCCTTCTTCAATATGCCCTTCACCAACATGCAGTGTTTCCTTGATTGAATTAGCTCTCACACCAATATTTGCGTCTAGAGCCTTTGCATTGAGGGCTATCTGAAAACGGCTGTGGCGCTGAAGTTGCCTGTGAATGTGGAGTTGGTGGCATGTGAAACCCGCATGTGGAGCATTCGTTTGTGTGGGATGCTCTACCAGGTTCATTTCAGTCCTAGCCATACAAAGGGCACTAAGCATAGAGTGTGAAAACTGAGTTTCCTTGAGAGCTGCTTGGAAGCCTGATGGTTTGTGAAGTTAGTGAGCCAAATGGAGTTGTTCTCCCACAAGAACCACTCGGCTGATCCTTCTTCAATATGCCCTTCACCAACATGCAGTGTTTCCTTGATTGAATTAGCTCTCACACCAATATTTGCGTCTAGAGCCTTTGCATTGAGGGCTATCTGAAAACGGCTGTGGCGCTGAAGTTGCCTGTGAATGTGGAGTTGGTGGCATGTGAAACCCGCATGTGGAGCATTCGTTTGTGTGGGATGCTCTACCAGGTTCATTTCAGTCCTAGCCATAGAAAGGGCACTAAGCATAGAGTGTGAAAACTGAGTTTCCTTGAGAGCTGCTTGGAAGCCTGATGATGTGTGAAGTTAGTGAGCCCAATGGAGTTGTTCTCCCACAAGAACCACTCGGCTGATTCTTCTTCAATATGCCCTTCACCAACATGCAGTGTTTCCTTGATTGAATTAGCTCTCACACCAATATTTGCGTCTAGAGCCTTTGCATTGAGGGCTATCTGAAAACGGCTGTGGCGCTGAAGTTGCCTGTGAATGTGGAGTTGGTGGCATGTGAAACCCGCATGTGGAGCATTCGTTTGTGTGGGATGCTCTACCAGGTTCATCCTAGATAATGCACTCAAAGGGCACTAAGCATAGAGTGTGAAAACTGAGTTTCCTTGAGAGCTGCTTGGAAGCCTGATGGTGTGTGAAGTTAGTGAGCCAAATGGAGTTGTTCTCCCACAAGAACCACTCGGCTGATCCTTCTTCAAGATGCCCTTCACCAACATGCAGTGTTTCCTTGATTGAATTAGCTCTCACACCAATATTTGCGTCTAGAGCCTTTGCATTGAGGGCTATCTGAAAACGGCTGTGGCGCTGAAGTTGCCTGTGAATGTGTAGTTGGTGGCATGTGAAACCCGCATGTGGAGCATTCGTTTGTGTGGGATGCTCTACCAGGTTCATTTCAGTCCTAGCCATAGAAAGGGCACTAGGCATAGAGTGTGAAAACTGAGTTTCCTTGAGAGCTGCTTGGAAGCCTGATGGTGTGTGAAGTTAGTGAGCCCAATGGAGTTGTTCTCCCACAAGAACCACTCGGCTGATCCTTCTTCAATATGCCCTTCACCAACATGCAGTGTTTCCTTGATTGAATTAGCTCTCACACCAATATTTGCGTCTAGAGCCTTTGCATTGAGGGCTATCTGAAACGGCTGTGGCTCTGAAGTTGCCTGAGAATGTGGAGTTGGTGGCATGTGAAACCCGCATGTGGAGCATTCGTTTGTGTGGGATGCTCTACCAGGTTCATTCCTAGATAATGCACTCAAAGGGCACTAAGCATAGAGTGTGAAAACTGAGTTTCCTTGAGAGCTGCTTGGAAGCCTGATGGTGTATGAAGTTAGTGAGCCAAATGGAGTTGTTCTCCCACAAGAACCACTCGGCTGATCCTTCTTCAATATGCCCTTCACCAACATGCAGTGTTTCCTTGATTGAATTAGCTCTCACACCAATATTTGCATCTAGAGCCTTTGCATTGAGGGCTTATCTGCAAACGGCTGTGGCGCTGAAGTTGCCTGTGAATGTGGAGTTGGTGGCATGTGAAACCCGCATGTGGAGCATTCGTTTGTGTGGGATGCTCTACCAGGTGCATTCCTAGATAATGCACTCAAAGGGCACTAAGCATAGAGTGTGAAAACTGAGTTTCCTTGAGAGCTGCTTGGAAGCCTGATGGTGTGTGAAGTTAGTGAGCCAAATGGAGTTGTTCTCCCACAAGAACCACTCGGCTGATCCTTCTTCAATATGCCCTTCACCAACATGCAGTGTTTCCTTGATTGAATTAGCTCTCACACCAATATTTGCGTCTAGAGCCTTTGCATTGAGGGCTATCTGAAAACGGCTGTGGCGCTGAAGTTGCCTGTGAATGTGGAGTTGGTGGCATGTGAAACCCGCATGTGGAGCATTCGTTTGTGTGGGATGCTGACCAAGCTTCATTTCAGTCCTAGGCACACATAGAGCACTAAGCATAGAGTGTGAAAACTGAGTTTCCTTGAGAGCTGCTTGGAAGCCTGATGATGTGTGAAGTTAGTGAGCCAAATGGAGTTGTTCTCCCACAAGAACCACTCGGCTGATCCTTCTTCAATATGCCCTTCACCAACATGCAGTGTTTCCTTGATTGAATTAGCTCTCACACCAATATTTGCGTCTAGAGCCTTTGCATTGAGGGCTATCTGAAAACGGCTGTGGCGCTGAAGTTGCCTGTGAATGTGGAGTTGGTGGCATGTGAAACCCGCATGTGGAGCATTCGTTTGTGTGGGATGCTCTACCAGGTTCATTTCAGTCCTAGCCATACAAAGGGCACTAAGCATAGAGTGTGAAAACTGAGTTTCCTTGAGAGCTGCTTGGAAGCCTGATGGTTTGTGAAGTTAGTGAGCCAAATGGAGTTGTTCTCCCACAAGAACCACTCGGCTGATTCTTCTTCAATATGCCCTTCACCAACATCCAATGTTTCCTTGATTGAATTAGCTCTCACACCAATATTTGCGTCTAGAGCCTTTGCATTGAGGGCTATCTGAAAACAGCTGTGGCGCTGAAGTTGCCTGTGAATGTGGAGTTGGTGGCATGTGAAACCCGCATGTGGAGCATTCGTTTGTGTGGGATGCTCTCCAAGCTTCATTTCAGTCCTAGGCACTCAAAGGGCACTAAGCATAGAGTGTGAAAACTGAGTTTCCTTGAGAGCTGCTTTGAAGCCTGATGGTGTGTGAAGTTAGTGAGCCAAATGGCCAAATGGAGTTGTTCTCCCACAAGAACCAATCGGCTGATTCTTCTTCAATATGCCCTTCACCAACATGCAGTGTTTCCTTGATTGAATTAGCTCTCACACCAATATTTGCGTCTAGAGCCTTTGCATTGAGGGCTATCTGAAAACGGCTGCGGCGCTGAAGTTGCCTGTGAATGTGGAGTTGGTGGCATGTGAAACCCGCATGTGGAGCATTCGTTTGTGTGGGATGCTCTACCAGGTTCATTCCTAGATAATGCACTCAAAGGGCACTAAGCATAGAGTGTGAAAACTGAGTTTCCTTGAGAGCTGCTTGGAAGCCTGATGGTGTGTGAAGTTAGTGAGCCAAATGGAGTTGTTCTCCCACAAGAACCACTCGGCTGATCCTTCTTCAATATGCCCTTCACCAACATGCAATGTTTCCTTGATTGAATTAGCTCTCACACCAATATTTGCATCTAGAGCCTTTGCATTGAGGGCTATCTGAAAACGGCTGTGGCGCTGAAGTTGCCTGTGAATGTGGAGTTGGTGGAATGTGAAACCCGCATGTGGAGCATTCGTTTGTGTGGGATGCTCTACCAGGTTCATTCCTAGATAATGCACTCAAAGGGCACTAGGCATAGAGTGTGAAAACTGAGTTTCCTTGAGAGGTGCTTGGAAGCCTGATTGTGTGTGAAGTTAGTGAGCCAAATGGAGTTGTTCTCCCACAAGAACCACTCGGCTGATCCTTCTTCAATATGCCCTTCACCAACATGCAGTGTTTCCTTGATTGAATTAGCTCTCACACCAATATTTGCGTCTAGAGCCTTTGCATTGAGGGCTATCTGAAAACGGCTGTGGCGCTGAAGTTGCCTGTGAATGTGGAGTTGGTGGCATGTGAAACCCGCATGTGGAGCATTCGTTTGTGTGGGATGCTCTACCAGGTTCATTTCAGTCCTAGCCATAGAAAGGGCACTAACCATAGAGTGTGAAAACTGAGTTTCCTTGAGAGCTGCTTGGAAGCCTGATGGTGTGTGAAGTTAGTGAGCCCAATGGAGTTGTTCTCCCACAAGAACCACTCGGCTGATTCTTCTTCAATATGCCCTTCACCAACATGCAGTGTTTCCTTGATTGAATTAGCTCTCACACCAATATTTGCGTCTAGAGCCTTTGCATTGAGGGCTATCTGAAAACGGCTGTGGCGCTGAAGTTGCCTGTGAATGTGGAGTTGGTGGCATGTGAAACCCGCATGTGGAGCATTCGTTTGTGTGGGATGCTCTACCAGGTTCATTCCTAGATAATGCACTCAAAGGGCACTAGGCATAGAGTGTGAAAACTGAGTTTCCTTGAGAGGTGCTTGGAAGCCTGATTGTGTGTGAAGTTAGTGAGCCAAATGGAGTTGTTCTCCCACAAGAACCACTCGGCTGATCCTTCTTCAATATGCCCTTCACCAACATGCAGTGTTTCCTTGATTGAATTAGCTCTCACACCAATATTTGCGTCTAGAGCCTTTGCATTGAGGGCTATCTGAAAACGGCTGTGGCGCTGAAGTTGCCTGTGAATATGGAGTTGGTGGCATGTGAAACCCGCATGTGGAGCATTCGTTTGTGTGGGATGCTCTACCAGGTTCATTTCAGTCCTAGCCATAGAAAGGGCACTAACCATAGAGTGTGAAAACTGAGTTTCCTTGAGAGCTGCTTGGAAGCCTGATGGTGTGTGAAGTTAGTGAGCCCAATGGTGTTGTTCTCCCACAAGAACCACTCGGCTGATTCTTCTTCAATATGCCCTTCACCAACATGCAGTGTTTCCTTGATTGAATTAGCTCTCACACCAATATTTGCGTCTAGAGCCTTTGCATTGAGGGCTATCTGAAAACGGCTGTGGCGCTGAAGTTGCCTGTGAATGTGGAGTTGGTGGCATGTGAAACCCGCATGTGGAGCATTCGTTTGTGTGGGATGCTCTACCAGGTTCATTTCAGTCCTAGCCATAGAAAGGGCACTAACCATAGAGTGTGAAAACTGAGTTTCCTTGAGAGCTGCTTGGAAGCCTGATGGTGTGTGAAGTTAGTGAGCCAAATGGAGTTGTTCTCCCACAAGAACCACTCGGCTGATCCTTCTTCAATATGCCCTTCACCAACATGCAGTGTTTCCTTGATTGAATTAGCTCTCACACCAATATTTGCATCTAGAGCCTTTGCATTGAGGGCTATCTGAAAACGGCTGTGGCGCTGAAGTTGCCTGAGAATGTGGAGTTGGTGGCATGTGAAACCCGCATGTGGAGCATTCGTTTGTGTGGGATGCTCTACCAGGTTCATTCCTAGATAATGCACTCAAAGGGCACTAAGCATAGAGTGTGAAAACTGAGTTTCCTTGAGAGCTGCTTGGAAGCCTGATGGTGTGTGAAGTTAGTGAGCCAAATGGAGTTGTTCTCCCACAAGAACCACTCGGCTGATCCTTCTTCAATATGCCCTTCACCAACATGCAGTGTTTCCTTGATTGAATTAGCTCTCACACCAATATTTGCATCTAGAGCCTTTGCATTGAGGGCTATCTGAAAACGGCTGTGGCGCTGAAGTTGCCTGTGAATGTGGAGTTGGTGGCATGTGAAACCCGCATGTGGAGCATTCGTTTGTGTGGGATGCTCTACCAGGTTCATTCCTAGATAATGCACTCAAAGGGCACTAAACATAGAGTGTGAAAACTGAGTTTCCTTGAGAGCTGCTTGGAAGCCTGATGGTGTGTGAAGTTAGTGAGCCAAATGGAGTTGTTCTCCCACAAGAACCACTCGGCTGATCCTTCTTCAATATGCCCTTCACCAACATGCAGTGTTTCCTTGATTGAATTAGCTCTCACACCAATATTTGCGTCTAGAGCCTTTGCATTGAGGGCTATCTGAAAACGGCTGTGGCGCTGAAGTTGCCTGTGAATGTGGAGTTGGTGGCATGTGAAACCCGCATGTGGAGCATTCGTTTGTGTGGGATGCTGACCAAGCTTCATTTCAGTCCTAGGCACACATAGAGCACTAAGCATAGAGTGTGAAAACTGAGTTTCCTTGAGAGCTGCTTGGAAGCCTGATGATGTGTGAAGTTAGTGAGCCAAATGGAGTTGTTCTCCCACAAGAACCACTCGGCTGATCCTTCTTCAATATGCCCTTCACCAACATGCAGTGTTTCCTTGATTGAATTAGCTCTCACACCAATATTTGCGTCTAGAGCCTTTGCATTGAGGGCTATCTGAAAACGGCTGTGGCGCTGAAGTTGCCTGTGAATGTGGAGTTGGTGGCATGTGAAACCCGCATGTGGAGCATTCGTTTGTGTGGGATGCTCTACCAGGTTCATTTCAGTCCTAGCCATACAAAGGGCACTAAGCATAGAGTGTGAAAACTGAGTTTCCTTGAGAGGTGCTTGGAAGCCTGATGGTTTGTGAAGTTAGTGAGCCAAATGGAGTTGTTCTCCCACAAGAACCACTCGGCTGATCCTTCTTCAATATGCCCTTCACCAACATCCAATGTTTCCTTGATTGAATTAGCTCTCACACCAATATTTGCGTCTAGAGCCTTTGCATTGAGGGCTATCAGAAAACGGCTGTGGCACTGAAGTTGCCTGTGAATGTGGAGTTGGTGGCATGTGAAACCCGCATGTGGAGCATTCGTTTGTGTGGGATGCTCTCCAAGCTTCAGTTCAGTCCTACGCACTAAAAGGGCACTAAGCATAGAGTGTGAAAACTGAGTTTCCTTGAGAGCTGCTTTGAAGCCTGATGGTGTGTGAAGTTAGTGAGCCAAATGGAGTTGTTCTCCTACAAGAACCACTCGGCTGATTCTTCTTCAATATGCCCTTCACCAACATGCACTGTTTCCTTGATTGAATTAGCTCTCACACCAATATTTGCGTCTAGAGCCTTTGCATTGAGGGCTATCTGAAAACGGCTGCGGCGCTGAAGTTGCCTGTGAATGTGGAGTTGGTGGCATGTGAAACCCGCATGTGGAGCATTCGTTTGTGTGGGATGCTCTACCAGGTTCATTCCTAGATAATGCACTCAAAGGGCACTAAGCATAGAGTGTGAAAACTGAGTTTCCTTGAGAGCTGCTTGGAAGCCTGATGGTGTGTGAAGTTAGTGAGCCAAATGGAGTTGTTCTCCCACAAGAACCACTCGGCTGATCCTTCTTCAATATGCCCTTCACCAACATGCAGTGTTTCCTTGATTGAATTAGCTCTCACACCAATATTTGCATCTAGAGCCTTTGCATTGAGGGCTATCTGAAAACGGCTGTGGCGCTGAAGTTGCCTGTGAATGTGGAGTTGGTGGCATGTGAAACCCGCATGTGGAGCATTCGTTTGTGTGGGATGCTCTACCAGGTTCATTCCTAGATAATGCACTCAAAGGGCACTAGGCATAGAGTGTGAAAACTGAGTTTCCTTGAGAGCTGCTTGGAAGCCTGATGGTGTGTGAAGTTAGTGAGCCAAATGGAGTTGTTCTCCCACAAGAACCACTCGGCTGATCCTTCTTCAATATGCCCTTCACCAACATGCAGTGTTTCCTTGATTGAATTAGCTCTCACACCAATATTTGCGTCTAGAGCCTTTGCATTGAGGGCTATCTGAAAACGGCTGTGGCGCTGAAGTTGCCTGTGAATGTGGAGTTGGTGGCATGTGAAACCCGCATGTGGAGCATTCGTTTGTGTGGGATGCTCTACCAGGTTCATTTCAGTCCTAGCCATAGAAAGGGCACTAACCATAGAGTGTGAAAACTGAGTTTCCTTGAGAGCTGCTTGGAAGCCTGATGGTGTGTGAAGTTAGTGAGCCCAATGGAGTTGTTCTCCCACAAGAACCACTCGGCTGATTCTTCTTCAATATGCCCTTCACCAACATGCAGTGTTTCCTTGATTGAATTAGCTCTCACACCAATATTTGCGTCTAGAGCCTTTGCATTGAGGGCTATCTGAAAACGGCTGTGGCGCTGAAGTTGCCTGTGAATGTGGAGTTGGTGGCATGTGAAACCCGCATGTGGAGCATTCGTTTGTGTGGGATGCTCTACCAGGTTCATTTCAGTCCTAGCCATAGAAAGGGCACTAAGCATAGAGTGTGAAAACTGAGTTTCCTTGAGAGCTGCTTGGAAGCCTGATGGTGTGTGAAGTTAGTGAGCCAAATGGAGTTGTTCTCCCACAAGAACCACTCGGCTGATCCTTCTTCAATATGCCCTTCACCAACATGCAGTGTTTCCTTGATTGAATTAGCTCTCACACCAATATTTGCATCTAGAGCCTTTGCATTGAGGGCTATCTGAAAACGGCTGTGGCGCTGAAGTTGCCTGAGAATGTGGAGTTGGTGGCATGTGAAACCCGCATGTGGAACATTCGTTTGTTTGGGATGCTCTACCAGGTTCATTCCTAGATAATGCACTCAAAGGGCACTAAGCATAGAGTGTGAAAACTGAGTTTCCTTGAGAGCTGCTTGGAAGCCTGATGGTGTGTGAAGTTAGTGAGCCAAATGGAGTTGTTCTCCCACAAGAACCACTCGGCTGATCCTTCTTCAATATGCCCTTCACCAACATGCAGTGTTTCCTTGATTGAATTAGCTCTCACACCAATATTTGCATCTAGAGCCTTTGCATTGAGGGCTATCTGAAAACGGCTGTGGCGCTGAAGTTGCCTGTGAATGTGGAGTTGGTGGCATGTGAAACCCGCATGTGGAGCATTCGTTTGTGTGGGATGCTCTACCAGGTTCATTCCTAGATAATGCACTCAAAGGGCACTAAACATAGAGTGTGAAAACTGAGTTTCCTTGAGAGCTGCTTGGAAGCCTGATGGTGTGTGAAGTTAGTGAGCCAAATGGAGTTGTTCTCCCACAAGAACCACTCGGCTGATCCTTCTTCAATATGCCCTTCACCAACATGCAGTGTTTCCTTGATTGAATTAGCTCTCACACCAATATTTGCGTCTAGAGCCTTTGCATTGAGGGCTATCTGAAAACGGCTGTGGCGCTGAAGTTGCCTGTGAAAGTGGAGTTGGTGGCATGTGAAACCCGCATGTGGAGCATTCGTTTGTGTGGGATGCTCTACCAGGTTCATTTCAGTCCTAGGCACACATAGAGCACTAAGCATAGAGTGTGAAAACTGAGTTTCCTTGAGAGCTGCTTGGAAGCCTGATGATGTGTGAAGTTAGTGAGCCAAATGGAGTTGTTCTCCCACAAGAACCACTCGGCTGATCCTTCTTCAATATGCCCTTCACCAACATGCAGTGTTTCCTTGATTGAATTAGCTCTCACACCAATATTTGCGTCTAGAGCCTTTGCATTGAGGGCTATCTGAAAACGGCTGTGGCGCTGAAGTTGCCTGTGAATGTGGAGTTGGTGGCATGTGAAACCCGCATGTGGAGCATTCGTTTGTGTGGGATGCTCTCCAAGCTTCATTTCAGTCCTAGGCACTCAAAGGGCACTAAGCATAGAGTGTGAAAACTGAGTTTCCTTGAGAGCTGCTTGGAAGCCTGATGGTGTGTGAAGTTAGTGAGCCAAATGGAGTTGTTCTCCCACAAGAACCACTCGGCTGATCCTTCTTCAATATGCCCTTCACCAACATGCAGTGTTTCCTTGATTGAATTAGCTCTCACACCAATATTTGCGTCTAGAGCCTTTGCATTGAGGGCTATCTGAAAACGGCTGTGGCGCTGAAGTTGCCTGTGAATGTGGAGTTGGTGGCATGTGAAACCCGCATGTGGAGCATTCGTTTGTGTGGGATGCTGACCAAGCTTCATTTCAGTCCTAGGCACTCAAAGGGCACTAAGCATAGAGTGTGAAAACTGAGTTTCCTTGAGAGCTGCTTGGAAGCCTGATGGTGTGTGTAGTGAGCCAAATGGAGTTGTTCTCCCACAAGAACCACTCGGCTGATCCTTCTTCAATATGCCCTTCACCAACATGCAGTGTTTCCTTGATTGAATTAGTTCTCACACCAATATTTGTGTCTAGAGCCTTTGCATTGAGGGCTATCTGAAAACGGCTGTGGCGCTGAAGTTGCCTGTGAATGTGGAGTTGGTGGCATGTGAAACCCGCATGTGGAGCATTCGTTTGTGTGGGATGCTCTACCAGGTTCATTCCTAGATAATGCACTCAAAGGGCACTAAGCATAGAGTGTGAAAACTGAGTTTCCTTGAGAGCTACTTGGAAGCCTGATGGTGTGTGTAGTGAGCCAAATGGAGTTGTTCTCCCACAAGAACCACTCGGCTGATCCTTGTTCAATATGCCCTTCACCAACATGCAGTGTTTCCTTGATTGAATTAGTTCTCACACCAATATTTGCGTCTAGAGCCTTTGCATTGAGGGCTATCTGAAAACGGCTGTGGCGCTGGAGTTGCCTGTGAATGTGGAGTTGGTGGCATGTGAAACCCGCATGTGGAACATTCGTTTGTGTGGGATGCTCTACCAGGTTCATTCCTAGATAATGCATTCAAAGGGCACTAAACATAGAGTGTGAAAACTGAGTTTCCTTTTAGAGCTGCTTGGAAGCCTGATGGTGTGTGAAGTTAGTGAGCCAAATGGAGTTGTTCTCCCACAAGAACTACTCGGCTGATCCTTCTTCAATATGCCCTTCACCAACATGCAGTGTTTCCCAATGATCCAAAGCTTCATCTGGAAGCACAAAAAACCACGGATAGCTAGAACCATCCTGAAGAACAGGAAGTCAGCAGGGGGAATCACAGTTCCGGACCTCTGGACATACTATAGGGCAGTGGTCATCAAAACAGCCTGGTACTGGCACAAAGATAGAGAGGAAAATCAATGGAGCAGAATAGAAACACCAGAAGGAAACCCACACAGATACAGCCAAGTAATCTTTGACAAAAAGACAAACGACAATCCAAGCAAATGGGAAGGTCTGTTCAATAAATGCTGTTGGGACAACTGGTTAATATCCTGCAGAAACAAAAAGATAGATCCACGTCTCTCACCATACACTAAGATCAGATTTAAATGGATAACAGATCTAAACCTACATCCGGAAACCTTCAAACTTTTGGAAGAAAATGTTGGAAACACACTGCAACACTTAGGGGTAGGCCCTCACTTCCTAAAAAAGACTCCAAATGCAGTAGAAATCAAGACCAAAATAAACAATTGGGACCTCATCAAACTAAGAAGCTTCTGTACAGCTAGAGAAACAATCAACAAAGTAAAAAGGCAACCCACAGAATGGGTGAAGATCTTCGCACACGACTTAGGTGATAGAGGGCTGATCTCCAGAATATACAAAGAGCTACAAAACAACCAAAATGTCAAAACAAACAAGCCACTCAAGAAATGGGCACGGGAATTGGGCAAACACTTCACAAAGGAACAAACCCAAATGGCAAATAAACATATGAAAAAATGCTCAAGTTCCCTGGCAATAAGGGAAATCCAAATTAAAACATCAATGAGGTACCACCTAATGCCAGTAAGACTGTCCCACATGAATAAAAGCACCAACAACACTTGTTGGCGAGGTTGCGGGGAAAAGGGAACCCTACTCCACTGCTGGTGGGGCTGCAGGCTGGCACAGCCTCTATGGAAATCAGTATGGAGAATATTCAAACAACTCAAATTCAACATACCGTATGATCCAGCAATAGCACTCCTAGGAATATATCCAGAACACTTGTTTTATGAGAAACCAACATGCACTCCTATGCTCATAGCAGCACAATCAGTAATTGCAAAAACATGGAAGCAGCCAAAATGCCCATCAACAGAGGATTGGATAAGAAAGCTATGTTTCATCTACTCCATGGAATACTACTCAGCTATTAAAAAAAACAAAATGCAGTTCTTTGTGGCCAAATGGGCCAAACTGGAAACCATAATGCTAAGGGAAATGAGCCAATCACAAAAGGTTAAATACCACATGTTTGCCTTAATTTAAGATGATATGATCTTATGTATAACATGTTATGTTTTGAATGTTATATGTTGTGTATAAACTAAAATTGAAATGTCAATGAGGTGGTCACAGAAGGTGGCTGGGAACTCGCATTTACTTTTAACATATTGGTTACTCATTACTATGTCAATTAATTCCATGGTGATGTAAATTTTTGCTGATGGTATGTTGGAGCTTTTAATTGATCGTGATGATAGTCTGCTGGCTCTGTCTTCAGACCAGAGAGTGTATACCTAAGAAGCCGTTGAACTTGACTGGACAATAAGATGCTGGACTCTATGTTTGGTATATGCTTGCAATGGGGGAATCTCAACTGAACTTGAACTGTGGTTATGCAACAAGGTGGAGGAATCCACCATGGTGGGAGGGTTTGGGTAGGGGAGGGGAGAATCCCAGTACCTATGAAACTGTGTCACATAATACAATGTAATTAATGAATTTAAAATAAAATTAAAAAAAATATTGGATATCAAAAAAAAAAAAAAAAACATGCAGTGTTTCCTTGATTGAATTAGCTCTCACACCAATATTTGCGTCTAGAGCCTTTGCATTGAGGGCTATCTGAAAACGGCTGTGGCGCTGAAGTTGCCTGTGAATGTGGAGTTGGTGGCATCTGAAACCAGCATGTGGAGCATTCGTTTGTGTGGGATGCTCTACCAGGTTCATTCCTAGATAATGCACTCAAAGGGCACTAAGCATAGAGTGTGAAACCTGAGTTTCCTTGAGAGCTGCTTGGAAGCCTGATGGTGTGTGAAGTTAGTGAGCCAAATGGAGTTGTTCTCCCACAAGAACCACTCGGCTGATCCTTCTTCAATATGCCCTTCACCAAAATGCAGTGTTTCCTTGATTGAATTAGCTCTCACACCAATATTTGCGTCTAGAGCCTTTGCATTGAGGGCTATCTGAAAACGGCTGTGGTGCTGAAGTTGCCTGTGAATGTGGAGTTGGTGGCATGTGAAACCCGCATGTGGAGCATTCGTTTGTGTGGGATGCTCTACCAGGTTCATTTCAGTCCTAGCCATACAAAGGGCACTAAGCATAGAGTGTGAAAACTGAGTTTCCTTGAGAGCTGCTTGGAAGCCTGATGGTGTGTGAAGTTAGTGAGCCAAATGGAGTTGTTCTCCCACAAGAACCACTCGGCTGATCCTTCTTCAATATGCCCTTCACCAACATGCAGTGTTTCCTTGATTGAATTAGCTCTCACACCAATATTTGCGTCTAGAGCCTTTGCATTGAGGGCTATCTGAAAACGGCTGTGGCGCTGAAGTTGCCTGTGAATGTGGAGTTGGTGGCATGTGAAACCCGCATGTGGAGCATTCGTTTGTGTGGGATGCTCTACCAGGTTCATTCCTAGATAATGCACTCAAAGGGCACTAAGCATAGAGTGTGAAAACTGAGTTTCCTTGAGAGCTGCTTGGAAGCCTGATGGTGTGTGAAGTTAGTGAGCCAAATGGAGTTGTTCTCCCACAAGAACCACTCGGCTGATCCTTCTTCAATATGCCCTTCACCAACATGCAGTGTTTCCTTGATTGAATTAGCTCTCACACCAATATTTGCGTCTAGAGCCTTTGCATTGAGGGCTATCTGAAAACGGCTGTGGCGCTGAAGTTGCCTGTCAATGTGGAGTTGGTGGCATGTGAAACCCGCATGTGGAGCATTCGTTTGTGTGGGATGCTGACCAAGCTTCATTTCAGTCCTAGGCACTCAAAGGGCACTAAGCATAGAGTGTGAAAACTGAGTTTCCTTGAGAGCTGCTTGGAAGCCTGATGGTGTGTGAAGTTAGTGAGCCAAATGGAGTTGTTCTCCCACAAGATCTGCTCGGCTGATCCTTCTTCAATATGCCCTTCACCAACATGCAGTGTTTCCTTGATTGAATTAGCTCTCACACCAATATTTGCGTCTAGAGCCTTTGCATTGAGGGCTATCTGAAAACGGCTGTGGCGCTGAAGTTGCCTGTGAATGTGGAGTTGGTGGCATGTGAAACCCGCATGTGGAGCATTCGTTTGTGTGGGATGCTCTACCAGGTTCATTCCTAGATAATGCACTCAAAGGGCACTAAGTATAGAGTGTGAAAACTGAGTTTCCTTGAGAGCTGCTTGGAAGCCTGATGGTGTGTGAAGTTAGTGAGCCAAATGGAGTTGTTCTCCCACAAGAACCACTCGGCTGATCCTTCTTCAATATGCCCTTCACCAACATGCAGTGTTTCCTTGATTGAATTAGCTCTCACACCAATATTTGCGTCTAGAGCCTTTGCATTGAGGGCTATCTGAAAACGGCTGTGGCGCTGAAGTTGCCTGTGAATGTGGAGTTGGTGGCATGTGAAACCCGCATGTGGAGCATTCGTTTGTGTGGGATGCTCTACCAGGTTCATTCCTAGATAATGCACTCAAAGGGCACTAAGCATAGAGTGTGAAAACTGAGTTTCCTTGAGAGCTGCTTGGAAGCCTGATGGTGTGTGAAGTTAGTGAGCCAAATGGAGTTGTTCTCCCACAAGAACCACTGGGCTGATCCTTCTTCAATATGCCCTTCACCAACATGCAGTGTTTCCTTGATTGAATTAGCTCTCACACCAATATTTGCGTCTAGAGCCTTTGCATTGAGGGCTATCTGAAAACGGCTGTGGCTCTGAAGTTGCCTTTGAATGTGGAGTTGGTGGCATGTGAAACCCGCATGTGGAGCATTCGTTTGTGTGGGATGCTCTACCAGGTTCATTCCTAGATAATGCACTCAAAGGGCACTAAGCATAGAGTGTGAAAACTGAGTTTCCTTGAGAGCTGCTTGGAAGCCTGATGGTGTGTGAAGTTAGTGAGCCAAATGGAGTTGTTCTCCCACAAGAACCACTCGGCTGATCCTTCTTCAATATGCCCTTCACCAACATGCAGTGTTTCCTTGATTGAATTAGCTCTCACACCAATATTTGCGTCTAGAGCCTTTGCATTGAGGGCTATCTGAAAACGGCTGTGGCGCTGAAGTTGCCTGTGAATGTGGAGTTGGTGGCATGTGAAACCCGCATGTGGAGCATTCGTTTGTGTGGGATGCTCTACCAGGTTCATTCCTAGATAATGCACTCAAAGGGCACTAAGCATAGAGTGTGAAAACTGAGTTTCCTTGAGAGCTGCTTGGAAGCCTGATGGTGTGTGAAGTTAGTGAGCCAAATGGAGTTGTTCTCCCACAAGAACCACTCGGCTGATCCTTCTACAATATGCACTTCACCAACATGCAGTGTTTCCTTGATTGAATTAGCTCTTACACCAATATTTGCGTCTAGAGCCTTTGCATTGAGGGCTATCTGAAAACGGCTGTGGCGCTGAAGTTGCCTGTGAATGTGGAGTTGGTGGCATGTGAAACCCGCATGTGGAGCATTCGTTTGTGTGGGATGCTCTACCAGGTTCATTTCAGTCCTAGCCATAGAAAGGGCACTAAGCATAGAGTGTGAAAACTGAGTTTCCTTGAGAGCTGCTTGGAAGCCTGATGGTGTGTGAAGTTAGTGAGCCAAATGGAGTTGTTCTCCCACAAGAACCACTCGGCTGATCCTTCTTCAATATGCCCTTCACCAACATGCAGTGTTTCCTTGATTGAATTAGCTCTCACACCAATATTTGCGTCTAGAGCCTTTGCATTGAGGGCTATCTGAAAACGGCTGTGGCGCTGAAGTTGCCTGTGAATGTGGAGTTGGTGGCATGTGAAACCCGCATGTGGAGCATTCGTTTGTGTGGGATGCTCTACCAGGTTCATTCCTAGATAATGCACTCAAAGGGCACTAAGCATAGAGTGTGAAAACTGAGTTTCCTTGAGAGCTGCTTGGAAGCCTGATGGTGTGTGAAGTTAGTGAGCCAAATGGAGTTGTTCTCCCACAAGAACCACTCGGCTGATTCTTCTTCAATATGCCCTTCACCAACATGCAGTGTTTCCTTGATTGAATTAGCTCTCACACAATTATTTGCGTCTAGAGCCTTTGCATTGAGGGCTATCTGAAAATTGCTGTGGCGCTGAAGTTGCCTGTGAATGTGGAGTTGGTGGCATGTGAAACCCGCATGTGGAGCATTCGTTTGTGTGGGATGCTCTACCAGGTTCATTCCTAGATAATGCACTCAAAGGGCACTGAGCATAGAGTGTGAAATCTGAGTTTCCTTGAGAGCTGCTTGGAAGCCTGATGGTGTGTGAAGTTAGTTAGCCAAATGGAGTTGTTCTCCCACAAGAACCACTCGGCTGATCCTTCTTCAATATGCCCTTCACCAACATGCAGTGTTTCCTTGATTGAATTAGCTCTCACACCAATATTTGCGTCTAGAGCCTTTGCATTGAGGGCTATCTGAAAACGGCTGTGGCGCTGAAGTTGCCTTTGAATGTGGAGTTGGTGGCATGTGAAACCCGCATGTGGAGCATTCGTTTGTGTGGGATGTTCTACCAGGTTCATTCCTAGATAATGCACTCAAAGGGCACTAAGCATAGAGTGTGAAAACTGAGTTTCCTTGAGAGCTGCTTGGAAGCCTGATGGTGTGTGAAGTTAGTGAGCCAAATGGAGTTGTTCTCCCACAAGAACCACTGGGCTGATCCTTCTTCAATATGCCCTTCACCAACATGCAGTGTTTCCTTGATTGAATTAGCTCTCACACCAATATTTGCGTCTAGAGCCTTTGCATTGAGGGCTATCTGAAAACGGCAGTGGCGCTGAAGTTGCCTGTGAATGTGGAGTTGGTGGCATGTGAAACCCGCATGTGGAGCATTCGTTTGTGTGGGATGCTCTACCAGGTTCATTCCTAGATAATGCACTCAAAGGGCACTAAGCATAGAGTGTGAAAACTGAGTTTCCTTGAGAGCTGCTTGGAAGCCTGATGGTGTGTGAAGTTAGTGAGCCAAATGGAGTTGTTCTCCCACAAGAACCACTCGGCTGATCCTTCTTCAATATGCCCTTCACCAACATGCAGTGTTTCCTTGATTGAATTAGTTCTCACACCAATATTTGCGTCTAGAGTTTTGCATTGAGGGCTATCTGAAAACGGCTGTGGCGCTGAAGTTGCCTGTGAATGTGGAGTTGGTGGCATGTGAAACCCGCATGTGGAGCATTCGTTTGTGTGGGATGCTCTACCAGGTTCATTCCTAGATAATGCATTCAAAGGGCACTAAACATAGAGTGTGAAAACTGAGTTTCCTTGAGAGCTGCTTGGAAGCCTGATGGTGTGTGAAGTTAGTGAGCCAAATGGAGTTGTTCTCCCACAAGAACCACTTGGCTGATCCTTCTTCAATATGCCCTTCACCAACATGCAGTGTTTCCTTGATTGAATTAGCTCTCACACCAATATTTGCGTCTAGAGCCTTTGCATTGAGGGCTATCTGAAAACGGCTGTGGCGCTGAAGTTGCCTGAGAATGTGGAGTTGGTGGCATGTGAAAACCGCATGTGGAGCATTCGTTTGTGTGGGATGCTGACCAAGCTACATTTCAGTCCTAGGCACACATAGAGCACTAAGCATAGAGTGTGAAAACTGAGTTTCCTTGAGAGCTGCTTGGAAGCCTGATGGTGTGTGAAGTTAGTGAGCCAAATGGAGTTGTTCTCCCACAAGAACCACTCGGCTGATCCTTCTTCAATATGCCCTTCACCAACATGCAGTGTTTCCTTGATTGAATTAGCTCTCACACCAATATTTGCGTCTAGAGCCTTTGCATTGAGGGCTATCTGAAAACGGCTGTGGCTCTGAAGTTGCCTTTGAATGTGGAGTTGGTGGCATGTGAAACCCGCATGTGGAGCATTCGTTTGTGTGGGATGCTCTACCAGGTTCATTCCTAGATAATGCACTCAAAGGGCACTAAGCATAGAGTGTGAAAACTGAGTTTCCTTGAGAGCTGCTTGGAAGCCTGATGGTGTGTGAAGTTAGTGAGCCAAATGGAGTTGTTCTCCCACAAGAACCACTCGGCTGATCCTTCTTCAATATGCCCTTCACCAACATGCAGTGTTTCCTTGATTGAATTAGCTCTCACACCAATATTTGCGTCTAGAGCCTTTGCATTGAGGGCTATCTGAAAACGGCTGTGGCGCTGAAGTTGCCTGTGAATGTGGAGTTGGTGGCATGTGAAACCCGCATGTGGAGCATTCGTTTGTGTGGGATGCTCTACCAGGTTCATTCCTAGATAATGCACTCAAAGGGCACTAAGCATAGAGTGTGAAAACTGAGTTTCCTTGAGAGCTGCTTGGAAGCCTGATGGTGTGTGAAGTTAGTGAGCCAAATGGAGTTGTTCTCCCACAAGAACCACTCGGCTGATCCTTCTACAATATGCACTTCACCAACATGCAGTGTTTCCTTGATTGAATTAGCTCTTACACCAATATTTGCGTCTAGAGCCTTTGCATTGAGGGCTATCTGAAAACGGCTGTGGCGCTGAAGTTGCCTGTGAATGTGGAGTTGGTGGCATGTGAAACCCGCATGTGGAGCATTCGTTTGTGTGGGATGCTCTACCAGGTTCATTTCAGTCCTAGCCATAGAAAGGGCACTAAGCATAGAGTGTGAAAACTGAGTTTCCTTGAGAGCTGCTTGGAAGCCTGATGGTGTGTGAAGTTAGTGAGCCAAATGGAGTTGTTCTCCCACAAGAACCACTCGGCTGATCCTTCTTCAATATGCCCTTCACCAACATGCAGTGTTTCCTTGATTGAATTAGCTCTCACACCAATATTTGCGTCTAGAGCCTTTGCATTGAGGGCTATCTGAAAACGGCTGTGGCGCTGAAGTTGCCTGTGAATGTGGAGTTGGTGGCATGTGAAACCCGCATGTGGAGCATTCGTTTGTGTGGGATGCTCTACCAGGTTCATTCCTAGATAATGCACTCAAAGGGCACTAAGCATAGAGTGTGAAAACTGAGTTTCCTTGAGAGCTGCTTGGAAGCCTGATGGTGTGTGAAGTTAGTGAGCCAAATGGAGTTGTTCTCCCACAAGAACCACTCGGCTGATTCTTCTTCAATATGCCCTTCACCAACATGCAGTGTTTCCTTGATTGAATTAGCTCTCACACAATTATTTGCGTCTAGAGCCTTTGCATTGAGGGCTATCTGAAAATTGCTGTGGCGCTGAAGTTGCCTGTGAATGTGGAGTTGGTGGCATGTGAAACCCGCATGTGGAGCATTCGTTTGTGTGGGATGCTCTACCAGGTTCATTCCTAGATAATGCACTCAAAGGGCACTGAGCATAGAGTGTGAAATCTGAGTTTCCTTGAGAGCTGCTTGGAAGCCTGATGGTGTGTGAAGTTAGTTAGCCAAATGGAGTTGTTCTCCCACAAGAACCACTCGGCTGATCCTTCTTCAATATGCCCTTCACCAACATGCAGTGTTTCCTTGATTGAATTAGCTCTCACACCAATATTTGCGTCTAGAGCCTTTGCATTGAGGGCTATCTGAAAACGGCTGTGGCGCTGAAGTTGCCTTTGAATGTGGAGTTGGTGGCATGTGAAACCCGCATGTGGAGCATTCGTTTGTGTGGGATGTTCTACCAGGTTCATTCCTAGATAATGCACTCAAAGGGCACTAAGCATAGAGTGTGAAAACTGAGTTTCCTTGAGAGCTGCTTGGAAGCCTGATGGTGTGTGAAGTTAGTGAGCCAAATGGAGTTGTTCTCCCACAAGAACCACTGGGCTGATCCTTCTTCAATATGCCCTTCACCAACATGCAGTGTTTCCTTGATTGAATTAGCTCTCACACCAATATTTGCGTCTAGAGCCTTTGCATTGAGGGCTATCTGAAAACGGCAGTGGCGCTGAAGTTGCCTGTGAATGTGGAGTTGGTGGCATGTGAAACCCGCATGTGGAGCATTCGTTTGTGTGGGATGCTCTACCAGGTTCATTCCTAGATAATGCACTCAAAGGGCACTAAGCATAGAGTGTGAAAACTGAGTTTCATTGAGAGCTGCTTGGAAGCCTGATGGTGTGTGAAGTTAGTGAGCCAAATGGAGTTGTTCTCCCACAAGAACCACTCGGCTGATCCTTCTTCAATATGCCCTTCACCAACATGCAGTGTTTCCTTGATTGAATTAGTTCTCACACCAATATTTGCGTCTAGAGTTTTGCATTGAGGGCTATCTGAAAACGGCTGTGGCGCTGAAGTTGCCTGTGAATGTGGAGTTGGTGGCATGTGAAACCCGCATGTGGAGCATTCGTTTGTGTGGGATGCTCTACCAGGTTCATTCCTAGATAATGCATTCAAAGGGCACTAAACATAGAGTGTGAAAACTGAGTTTCCTTGAGAGCTGCTTGGAAGCCTGATGGTGTGTGAAGTTAGTGAGCCAAATGGAGTTGTTCTCCCACAAGAACCACTTGGCTGATCCTTCTTCAATATGCCCTTCACCAACATGCAGTGTTTCCTTGATTGAATTAGCTCTCACACCAATATTTGCGTCTAGAGCCTTTGCATTGAGGGCTATCTGAAAACGGCTGTGGCGCTGAAGTTGCCTGAGAATGTGGAGTTGGTGGCATGTGAAAACCGCATGTGGAGCATTCGTTTGTGTGGGATGCTGACCAAGCTTCATTTCAGTCCTAGGCACTCAAAGGGCACTAAGCATAGAGTGTGAAAACTGAGTTTCCTTGAGAGCTGCTTGGAAGCCTGATGGTGTGTGAAGTTAGTGAGCCAAATGGAGTTGTTCTCCCACAAGAACCACTGGGCTGATCCTTCTTCAATATGCCCTTCACCAACATGCAGTGTTTCCTTGATTGAATTAGCTCTCACACCAATATTTGCGTCTAGAGCCTTTGCATTGAGGGCTATCTGAAAACGGCAGTGGCGCTGAAGTTGCCTGTGAATGTGGAGTTGGTGGCATGTGAAACCCGCATGTGGAGCATTCGTTTGTGTGGGATGCTCTACCAGGTTCATTCCTAGATAATGCACTCAAAGGGCACTAAGCATAGAGTGTGAAAACTGAGTTTCATTGAGAGCTGCTTGGAAGCCTGATGGTGTGTGAAGTTAGTGAGCCAAATGGAGTTGTTCTCCCACAAGAACCACTCGGCTGATCCTTCTTCAATATGCCCTTCACCAACATGCAGTGTTTCCTTGATTGAATTAGTTCTCACACCAATATTTGCGTCTAGAGTTTTGCATTGAGGGCTATCTGAAAACGGCTGTGGCGCTGAAGTTGCCTGTGAATGTGGAGTTGGTGGCATGTGAAACCCGCATGTGGAGCATTCGTTTGTGTGGGATGCTCTACCAGGTTCATTCCTAGATAATGCATTCAAAGGGCACTAAACATAGAGTGTGAAAACTGAGTTTCCTTGAGAGCTGCTTGGAAGCCTGATGGTGTGTGAAGTTAGTGAGCCAAATGGAGTTGTTCTCCCACAAGAACCACTTGGCTGATCCTTCTTCAATATGCCCTTCACCAACATGCAGTGTTTCCTTGATTGAATTAGCTCTCACACCAATATTTGCGTCTAGAGCCTTTGCATTGAGGGCTATCTGAAAACGGCTGTGGCGCTGAAGTTGCCTGAGAATGTGGAGTTGGTGGCATGTGAAAACCGCATGTGGAGCATTCGTTTGTGTGGGATGCTGACCAAGCTACATTTCAGTCCTAGGCACACATAGAGCACTAAGCATAGAGTGTGAAAACTGAGTTTCCTTGAGAGCTGCTTGGAAGCCTGATGGTGTGTGAAGTTAGTGAGCCAAATGGAGTTGTTCTCCCACAAGAACCACTCGGCTGATCCTTCTTCAATATGCCCTTCACCAACATGCAGTGTTTCCTTGATTGAATTAGCTCTCACACCAATATTTGCGTCTAGAGCCTTTGCATTGAGGGCTATCTGAAAACGGCTGTGGCGCTGAAGTTGCCTGTGAATGTGGAGTTGGTGGCATGTGAAACCCGCATGTGGAGCATTCGTTTGTGTGGGATGCTCTACCAGGTTCATTCCTAGATAATGCACTCAAAGGGCACTAAGCATAGAGTGTGAAAACTGAGTTTCCTTGAGAGCTGCTTGGAAGCCTGATGGTGTGTGAAGTTAGTGAGCCAAATGGAGTTGTTCTCCCACAAGAACCACTGGGCTGATCCTTCTTCAATATGCCCTTCACCAACATGCAGTGTTTCCTTGATTGAATTAGCTCTCACACCAATATTTGCGTCTAGAGCCTTTGCATTGAGGGCTATCTGAAAACGGCTGTGGCGCTGAAGTTGCCTTTGAATGTGGAGTTGGTGGCATGTGAAACCCGCATGTGGAGCATTCGTTTGTGTGGGATGCTCTACCAGGTTCATTCCTAGATAATGCACTCAAAGGGCACTAAGCATAGAGTGTGAAAACTGAGTTTCCTTGAGAGCTGCTTGGAAGCCTGATGGTGTGTGAAGTTAGTGAGCCAAATGGAGTTGTTCTCCCACAAGAACCACTCGGCTGATCCTTCTTCAATATGCCCTTCACCAACATGCAGTGTTTCCTTGATTGAATTAGCTCTCACACCAATATTTGCGTCTAGAGCCTTTGCATTGAGGGCTATCTGAAAACGGCTGTGGCGCTGAAGTTGCCTGTGAATGTGGAGTTGGTGGCCTGTGAAACCCGCATGTGGAGCATTCGTTTGTGTGGGATGCTCTACCAGGTTCATTCCTAGAAAATGCACTCAAAGGGCACTAAGCATAGAGTGTGAAAACTGAGTTTCCTTGAGAGCTGCTTGGAAGCCTGATGGTGTGTGAAGTTAGTTAGCCAAATGGAGTTGTTCTCCCACAAGAACCACTCGGCTGATCCTTCTTCAATATGCCCTTCACCAACATGCAGTGTTTCCTTGATTGAATTAGCTCTCACACCAATATTTGCGTCTAGAGCCTTTGCATTGAGGGCTATCTGAAAACGGCTGTGGCGCTGAAGTTGCCTGTGAATGTGGAGTTGGTGGCATGTGAAACCCGCATGTGGAGCATTCGTTTGTGTGGGATGCTGACCAAGCTTCATTTCAGTCCTAGGCACTCAAAGGGCACTAAGCATAGAGTGTGAAAACTGAGTTTCCTTGAGAGCTGCTTGGAAGCCTGATGGTGTGTGAAGTTAGTGAGCCAAATGGAGTTGTTCTCCCACAAGAACCACTCGGCTGATCCTTCTTCAATATGCCCTTCACCAACATGCAGTGTTTCCTTGATTGAATTAGCTCTCACACCAATATTTGCGTCTAGAGCCTTTGCATTGAGGGCTATCTGAAAACGGCTGTGGCGCTGAAGTTGCCTGTGAATGTGGAGTTGGTGGCCTGTGAAACCCGCATGTGGAGCATTCGTTTGTGTGGGATGCTCTACCAGGTTCATTCCTAGAAAATGCACTCAAAGGGCACTGAGCATAGAGTGTGAAAACTGAGTTTCCTTGAGAGCTGCTTGGAAGCCTGATGGTGTGTGAAGTTAGTTAGCCAAATGGAGTTGTTCTCCCACAAGAACCACTTGGCTGATCCTTCTTCAATATGCCCTTCACCAACATGCAGTGTTTCCTTGATTGAATTAGCTCTCACACCAATATTTGCGTCTAGAGCCTTTGCATTGAGGGCTATCTGAAAACGGCTGTGGCGCTGAAGTTGCCTGTGAATGTGGAGTTGGTGGCATGTGAAACCCGCATGTGGAGCATTCGTTTGTGTGGGATGCTGACCAAGCTTCATTTCAGTCCTAGGCACTCAAAGGGCACTAAGCATAGAGTGTGAAAACTGAGTTTCCTTGAGAGCTGCTTGGAAGCCTGATGGTGTGTGTAGTGAGCCAAATGGAGTTGTTCTCCCACAAGAACCACTCGGCTGATCCTTCTTCAATATGCCCTTCACCAACATGCAGTGTTTCCTTGATTGAATTAGTTCTCACACCAATATTTGCGTCTAGAGCCTTTGCATTGAGGGCTATCTGAAAACGGCTGTGGCGCTGAAGTTGCCTGTGAATGTGGAGTTGGTGGCATGTGAAACCCGCATGTGGAACATTCGTTTTTGTGGGATGCTCTACCAGGTTCATTCCTAGATAATGCACTCAAAGGGCACTAAGCATAGAGTGTGAAAACTGAGTTTCCTTGAGAGCTGCTTGGAAGCCTGATGGTGTGTGAAGTTAGTGAGCCAAATGGAGTTGTTCTCTAACAAGAAACACTTGGCTGATCCTTATTCAATATGCCCTTCACCAACATGCAGTGTTTCCTTGATTGAATTAGCTCTCACACCAATATTTGCGTCTAGAGCCTTTGCATTGAGGGCTATCTGCAAACGGCTGTGGCGCTGAAGTTGCCTGAGAATGTGGAGTTGGTGGCATGTGAAACCCGCATGTGGAGCATTCGTTTGTGTGGGATGCTGACCAAGCTTCATTTCAGTCCTAGGCACACATAGAGCACTAAGCACAGAGTGTGAAAACTGAGTTTCCTTGAGAGCTGCTTGGAAGCCTGATGGTGTGTGAAGTTAGTGAGCCAAATGGAGTTGTTCTCCCACAAGAACCACTCGGCTGATCCTTCTTCAATATGCCCTTCACCAACATGCAGTGTTTCCTTGATTGAATTAGCTCTCACACCAATATTTGCGTCTAGAGCCTTTGCATTGAGGGCTATCTGAAAACGGCTGTGGCGCTGAAGTTGCCTGTGAATGTGGAGTTGGTGGCCTGTGAAACCCGCATGTGGAGCATTCGTTTGTGTGGGATGCTCTACCAGGTTCATTCCTAGAAAATGCACTCAAAGGGCACTGAGCATAGAGTGTGAAAACTGAGTTTCCTTGAGAGCTGCTTGGAAGCCTGATGGTGTGTGAAGTTAGTTAGCCAAATGGAGTTGTTCTCCCACAAGAACCACTCGGCTGATCCTTCTTCAATATGCCCTTCACCAACATGCAGTGTTTCCTTGATTGAATTAGCTCTCACACCAATATTTGCGTCTAGAGCCTTTGCATTGAGGGCTATCTGAAAACGGCTGTGGCGCTGAAGTTGCCTTTGAATGTGGAGTTGGTGGCATGTGAAACCCGCATGTGGAGCATTCGTTTGTGTGGGATGCTGACCAAGCTTCATTTCAGTCCTAGGCACTCAAAGGGCACTAAGCATAGAGTGTGAAAACTGAGTTTCCTTGAGAGCTGCTTGGAAGCCTGATGGTGTGTGAAGTTAGTGAGCCAAATGGAGTTGTTCTCCCACAAGAACCACTCGGCTGATCCTTCTTCAATATGCCCTTCACCAACATGCAGTGTTTCCTTGATTGAATTAGCTCTCACACCAATATTTGCGTCTAGAGCCTTTGCATTGAGGGCTATCTGAAAACGGCTGTGGCGCTGAAGTTGCCTGTGAATGTGGAGTTGGTGGCCTGTGAAACCCGCATGTGGAGCATTCGTTTGTGTGGGATGCTCTACCAGGTTCATTCCTAGAAAATGCACTCAAAGGGCACTGAGCATAGAGTGTGAAAACTGAGTTTCCTTGAGAGCTGCTTGGAAGCCTGATGGTGTGTGAAGTTAGTTAGCCAAATGGAGTTGTTCTCCCACAAGAACCACTCGGCTGATCCTTCTTCAATATGCCCTTCACCAACATGCAGTGTTTCCTTGATTGAATTAGCTCTCACACCAATATTTGCGTCTAGAGCCTTTGCATTGAGGGCTATCTGAAAACGGCTGTGGCGCTGAAGTTGCCTGTGAATGTGGAGTTGGTGGCATGTGAAACCCGCATGTGGAGCATTCGTTTGTGTGGGATGCTGACCAAGCTTCATTTCAGTCCTAGGCACTCAAAGGGCACTAAGCATAGAGTGTGAAAACTGAGTTTCCTTGAGAGCTGCTTGGAAGCCTGATGGTGTGTGAAGTTAGTGAGCCAAATGGAGTTGTTCTCCCACAAGAACCACTCGGCTGATCCTTCTTCAATATGCCCTTCACCAACATGCAGTGTTTCCTTGATTGAATTAGCTCTCACACCAATATTTGCGTCTAGAGCCTTTGCATTGAGGGCTATCTGAAAACGGCTGTGGCGCTGAAGTTGCCTGTGAATGTGGAGTTGGTGGCCTGTGAAACCCGCATGTGGAGCATTCGTTTGTGTGGGATGCTCTACCAGGTTCATTCCTAGAAAATGCACTCAAAGGGCACTGAGCATAGAGTGTGAAAACTGAGTTTCCTTGAGAGCTGCTTGGAAGCCTGATGGTGTGTGAAGTTAGTTAGCCAAATGGAGTTGTTCTCCCACAAGAACCACTTGGCTGATCCTTCTTCAATATGCCCTTCACCAACATGCAGTGTTTCCTTGATTGAATTAGCTCTCACACCAATATTTGCGTCTAGAGCCTTTGCATTGAGGGCTATCTGAAAACGGCTGTGGCGCTGAAGTTGCCTGTGAATGTGGAGTTGGTGGCATGTGAAACCCGCATGTGGAGCATTCGTTTGTGTGGGATGCTGACCAAGCTTCATTTCAGTCCTAGGCACTCAAAGGGCACTAAGCATAGAGTGTGAAAACTGAGTTTCCTTGAGAGCTGCTTGGAAGCCTGATGGTGTGTGTAGTTAGTGAGCCAAATGGAGTTGTTCTCCCACAAGAACCACTCGGCTGATCCTTCTTCAATATGCCCTTCACCAACATGCAGTGTTTCCTTGATTGAATTAGTTCTCACACCAATATTTGCGTCTAGAGCCTTTGCATTGAGGGCTATCTGAAAACGGCTGTGGCGCTGAAGTTGCCTGTGAATGTGGAGTTGGTGGCATGTGAAACCCGCATGTGGAACATTCGTTTTTGTGGGATGCTCTACCAGGTTCATTCCTAGATAATGCACTCAAAGGGCACTAAGCATAGAGTGTGAAAACTGAGTTTCCTTGAGAGCTGCTTGGAAGCCTGATGGTGTGTGAAGTTAGTGAGCCAAATGGAGTTGTTCTCTAACAAGAAACACTTGGCTGATCCTTATTCAATATGCCCTTCACCAACATGCAGTGTTTCCTTGATTGAATTAGCTCTCACACCAATATTTGCGTCTAGAGCCTTTGCATTGAGGGCTATCTGCAAACGGCTGTGGCGCTGAAGTTGCCTGAGAATGTGGAGTTGGTGGCATGTGAAACCCGCATGTGGAGCATTCGTTTGTGTGGGATGCTGACCAAGCTTCATTTCAGTCCTAGGCACACATAGAGCACTAAGCACAGAGTGTGAAAACTGAGTTTCCTTGAGAGCTGCTTGGAAGCCTGATGGTGTGTGAAGTTAGTGAGCCAAATGGAGTTGTTCTCCCACAAGAACCACTCGGCTGATCCTTCTTCAATATGCCCTTCACCAACATGCAGTGTTTCCTTGATTGAATTAGCTCTCACACCAATATTTGCGTCTAGAGCCTTTGCATTGAGGGCTATCTGAAAACGGCTGTGGCGCTGAAGTTGCCTGTGAATGTGGAGTTGGTGGCCTGTGAAACCCGCATGTGGAGCATTCGTTTGTGTGGGATGCTCTACCAGGTTCATTCCTAGAAAATGCACTCAAAGGGCACTGAGCATAGAGTGTGAAAACTGAGTTTCCTTGAGAGCTGCTTGGAAGCCTGATGGTGTGTGAAGTTAGTTAGCCAAATGGAGTTGTTCTCCCACAAGAACCACTCGGCTGATCCTTCTTCAATATGCCCTTCACCAACATGCAGTGTTTCCTTGATTGAATTAGCTCTCACACCAATATTTGCGTCTAGAGCCTTTGCATTGAGGGCTATCTGAAAACGGCTGTGGCGCTGAAGTTGCCTTTGAATGTGGAGTTGGTGGCATGTGAAACCCGCATGTGGAGCATTCGTTTGTGTGGGATGCTGACCAAGCTTCATTTCAGTCCTAGGCACTCAAAGGGCACTAAGCATAGAGTGTGAAAACTGAGTTTCCTTGAGAGCTGCTTGGAAGCCTGATGGTGTGTGAAGTTAGTGAGCCAAATGGAGTTGTTCTCCCACAAGAACCACTCGGCTGATCCTTCTTCAATATGCCCTTCACCAACATGCAGTGTTTCCTTGATTGAATTAGCTCTCACACCAATATTTGCGTCTAGAGCCTTTGCATTGAGGGCTATCTGAAAACGGCTGTGGCGCTGAAGTTGCCTGTGAATGTGGAGTTGGTGGCCTGTGAAACCCGCATGTGGAGCATTCGTTTGTGTGGGATGCTCTACCAGGTTCATTCCTAGAAAATGCACTCAAAGGGCACTGAGCATAGAGTGTGAAAACTGAGTTTCCTTGAGAGCTGCTTGGAAGCCTGATGGTGTGTGAAGTTAGTTAGCCAAATGGAGTTGTTCTCCCACAAGAACCACTTGGCTGATCCTTCTTCAATATGCCCTTCACCAACATGCAGTGTTTCCTTGATTGAATTAGCTCTCACACCAATATTTGCGTCTAGAGCCTTTGCATTGAGGGCTATCTGAAAATGGCTGTGGCGCTGAAGTTGCCTGTGAATGTGGAGTTGGTGGCATGTGAAACCCGCATGTGGAGCATTCGTTTGTGTGGGATGCTGACCAAGCTTCATTTCAGTCCTAGGCACTCAAAGGGCACTAAGCATAGAGTGTGAAAACTGAGTTTCCTTGAGAGCTGCTTGGAAGCCTGATGGTGTGTGTAGTGAGCCAAATGGAGTTGTTCTCCCACAAGAACCACTCGGCTGATCCTTCTTCAATATGCCCTTCACCAACATGCAGTGTTTCCTTGATTGAATTAGTTCTCACACCAATATTTGCGTCTAGAGCATTTGCATTGAGGGCTATCTGAAAACGGCTGTGGCGCTGAAGTTGCCTGTGAATGTGGAGTTGGTGGCATGTGAAACCCGCATGTGGAACATTCGTTTTTGTGGGATGCTCTAACAGGTTCATTCCTAGATAATGCACTCAAAGGGCACTAAGCATAGAGTGTGAAAACTGAGTTTCCTTGAGAGCTGCTTGGAAGCCTGATGGTGTGTGAAGTTAGTGAGCCAAATGGAGTTGTTCTCTAACAAGAAACACTTGGCTGATCCTTATTCAATATGCCCTTCACCAACATGCAGTGTTTCCTTGATTGAATTAGCTCTCACACCAATATTTGCGTCTAGAGCCTTTGCATTGAGGGCTATCTGAAAACGGCTGTGGCGCTGAAGTTGCCTGAGAATGTGGAGTTGGTGGCATGTGAAACCCGCATGTGGAGCATTCGTTTGTGTGGGATGCTGACCAAGCTTCATTTCAGTCCTAGGCACACATAGAGCACTAAGCATAGAGTGTGAAAACTGAGTTTCCTTGAGAGCTGCTTGGAAGCCTGATGGTGTGTGAAGTTAGTGAGCCAAATGGAGTTGTTCTCCCACAAGAACCACTCGGCTGATCCTTCTTCAATATGCCCTTCACCAACATGCAGTGTTTCCTTGATTGAATTAGCTCTCACACCAATATTTGCGTCTAGAGCCTTTGCATTGAGGGCTATCTGAAAACGGCTGTGGCGCTGAAGTTGCCTGTGAATGTGGAGTTGGTGGCATGTGAAACCCGCATGTGGAACATTCGTTTGTGTGGGATGCTCTACCAGGTTCATTCCTAGATAATGCATTCAAAGGGCACTAAACATAGAGTGTGAAAACTGAGTTTCCTTGAGAGCTGCTTGGAAGCCTGATGGTGTGTGAAGTTAGTGAGCCAAATGGAGTTGTTCTCCCACAAGAGCCATTCGGCTGATCCTTCTTCAATATGCCCTTCACCAACATGCAGTGTTTCCTTGATTGAATTAGCTCTCACACCAATATTTGCGTCTAGAGCCTTTGCATTGAGGGCTATCTGAAAACGGCTGTGGCGCTGAAGTTGCCTGTGAATGTGGAGTTGGTGGCATGTGAAACCCGCATGTGGAACATTCGTTTGTGTGGGATGCTCTAACAGGTTCATTCCTAGATAATGCACTCAAAGGGCACTGAGCATAGAGTGTGAAAACTGAGTTTCCTTGAGAGCTGCTTGGAAGCCTGATGATGTGTGAAGTTAGTGAGCCAAATGGAGTTGTTCTCCCACAAGAACCACTCGGCTGATCCTTCTTCAATATGCCCTTCACCAACATGCAGTGTTTCCTTGATTGAATTAGCTCTCACACCAATATTTGCGTCTAGAGCCTTTGCATTGAGGGCTATCTGAAAACGGCTGTGGCGCTGAAGTTGCCTGTGAATGTGGAGTTGGTGGCATGTGAAACCCGCATGTGGAGCATTCGTTTGTGTGGGATGCTGACCAAGCTTCATTTCAGTCCTAGGCACTCAAAG
Organism: Ochotona princeps; assembly: GCF_030435755.1. NCBI lineage: Eukaryota > Metazoa > Chordata > Mammalia > Lagomorpha > Ochotonidae > Ochotona > Ochotona princeps. The sequence goes on along the minus strand of NW_026696175.1, from coordinate 24,688 downwards.
GGCACTAAGCATAGAGTGTGAAAACTGAGTTTCCTTGAGAGCTGCTTGGAAGCCTGATGGTGTGTGTAGTGAGCCAAATGGAGTTGTTCTCCCACAAGAACCACTCGGCTGATCCTTCTTCAATATGCCCTTCACCAACATGCAGTGTTTCCTTGATTGAATTAGCTCTCACACCAATATTTGCGTCTAGAGCCTTTGCATTGAGGGCTATCTGAAAACGGCTGTGGCGCTGAAGTTGCCTTTGAATGTGGAGTTGGTGGCATGTGAAACCCGCATGTGGAGCATTCGTTTGTGTGGGATGCTCTACCAGGTTCATTCCTAGATAATGCACTCAAAGGGCACTAAGCATAGAGTGTGAAAACTGAGTTTCCTTGAGAGCTGCTTGGAAGCCTGATGGTGTGTGAAGTTAGTGAGCCAAATGGAGTTGTTCTCCCACAAGAACCACTCGGCTGATCCTTCTTCAATATGCCCTTCACCAACATGCAGTGTTTCCTTGATTGAATTAGCTCTCACACCAATATTTGCGTCTAGAGCCTTTGCATTGAGGGCTATCTGAAAACGGCTGTGGCGCTGAAGTTGCCTGTGAATGTGGAGTTGGTGGCATGTGAAACCCGCATGTGGAGCATTCGTTTGTGTGGGATGCTCTACCAGGTTCATTCCTAGATAATGCACTCAAAGGGCACTAAGCATAGAGTGTGAAAACTGAGTTTCCTTGAGAGCTGCTTGGAAGCCTGATGGTGTGTGAAGTTAGTGAGCCAAATGGAGTTGTTCTCCCACAAGAGCCATTCGGCTGATCCTTCTTCAATATGCCCTTCACCAACATGCAGTGTTTCCTTGATTGAATTAGCTCTCACACCAATATTTGCGTCTAGAGCCTTTGCATTGAGGGCTATCTGAAAACGGCTGTGGCGCTGAAGTTGCCTGTGAATGTGGAGTTGGTGGCATGTGAAACCCGCATGTGGAGCATTCGTTTGTGTGGGATGCTCTACCAGGTTCATTCCTAGATATTGCACTCAAAGGGCACTAAGCATAGAGTGTGAAAACTGAGTTTCCTTGAGAGCTGCTTGGAAGCCTGATGGTGTGTGAAGTTAGTGAGCCAAATGGAGTAGTTCTCCCACAAGAACCACTTGGCTGATCCTTCTTCAATATGCCCTTCACCAACATGCAGTGTTTCCTTGATTGAATTAGCTCTCACACCAATATTTGTGTCTAGAGCCTTTGCATTGAGGGCTATCTGAAAACGGCTGTGGCGCTGAAGTTGCCTGTGAATGTGGAGTTGGTGGCATGTGAAACCCGCATGTGGAACATTCGTTTGTGTGGGATGCTCTACCAGGTTCATTCCTAGATAATGCATTCAAAGGGCACTAAACATAGAGTGTGAAAACTGAGTTTCCTTGAGAGCTGCTTGGAAGCCTGATGGTGTGTGAAGTTAGTGAGCCAAATGGAGTTGTTCTCCCACAAGAACCACTCGGCTGATCCTTCTTCAATATGCCCTTCACCAACATGCAGTGTTTCCTTGATTGAATTAGCTCTCACACCAATATTTGCGTCTAGAGCCTTTGCATTGAGGGCTATCTGAAAACGGCTGTGGCGCTGAAGTTGCCTGTGAATGTGGAGTTGGTGGCATGTGAAACCCGCATGTGGAACATTCGTTTGTGTGGGATGCTCTACCAGGTTCATTCCTAGATAATGCATTCAAAGGGCACTAAACATAGAGTGTGAAAACTGAGTTTCCTTGAGAGCTGCTTGGAAGCCTGATGGTGTGTGAAGTTAGTGAGCCAAATAGAGTTGTTCTCCCACAAGAGCCATTCGGCTGATCCTTCTTCAATATGCCCTTCACCAACATGCAGTGTTTCCTTGATTGAATTAGCTCTCACACCAATATTTGCCTCTAGAGCCTTTGCATTGAGGGCTATCTGAAAACGGCTGTGGCGCTGAAGTTGCCTGTGAATGTGGAGTTGGTGGCATGTGAAACCCGCATGTGGAGCATTCGTTTGTGTGGGATGCTCTAACAGGTTCATTCCTAGATAATGCACTCAAAGGGCACTAAGCATAGAGTGTGAAAACTGAGTTTCCTTGACAGCTGCTTGGAAGCCTGATGGTGTGTGAAGTTAGTGAGCCAAATGGAGTTGTTCTCCCACAAGAACCACTCGGCTGATCCTTCTTCAATATGCCCTTCACCAACATGCAGTGTTTCCTTGATTGAATTAGCTCTCACACCAATATTTGCGTCCAGAGCCTTTGCATTGAGGGCTATCTGAAAACGGCTGTGGCGCTGAAGTTGCCTGTGAATGTGGAGTTGGTGGCATGTGAAACCCGCATGTGGAGCATTCGTTTGTGTGGGATGCTCTACCAGGTTCATTTCAGTCCTAGCCATACAAAGGGCACTAAGCATAGAGTGTGAAAACTGAGTTTCCTTGAGAGCTGCTTGGAAGCCTGATGGTGTGTGAAGTTAGTGAGCCAAATGGAGTTGTTCTCCCACAAGAACCACTCGGCTGATCCTTCTTCAATATGCCCTTCACCAACATGCAGTGTTTCCTTGATTGAATTAGCTCTCACACCAATATTTGCGTCTAGAGCCTTTGCATTGAGGGCTATCTGAAAACGGCTGTGGCGCTGAAGTTGCCTTTGAATGTGGAGTTGGTGGCATGTGAAACCCGCATGTGGAGCATTCGTTTGTGTGGGATGCTCTACCAGGTTCATTCCTAGATAATGCACTCAAAGGGCACTAAGCATAGAGTGTGAAAACTGAGTTTCCTTGAGAGCTGCTTGGAAGTCTGATGGTGTGTGAAGTTAGTGAGCCAAATGGAGTTGTTCTCCCACAAGAACCACTCGGCTGATCCTTCTTCAATATGCCCTTCACCAACATGCAGTGTTTCCTTGATTGAATTAGCTCTCACACCAATATTTGCGTCTAGAGCCTTTGCATTGAGGGCTATCTGAAAACAGCTGTGGCGCTGAAGTTGCCTGTGAATGTGGAGTTGGTGGCATGTGAAACCCGCATGTGGAACATTCGTTTGTGTGGGATGCTCTACCAGGTTCATTCCTAGATAATGCACTCAAAGGGCACTAAGCATAGAGTGTGAAAACTGAATTTCCTTGAGAGCTGCTTGGAAGCCTGATGGTGTGTGAAGTTAGTGAGCCAAATGGAGTTGTTCTCCCACAAGAACCACTCGGCTGATCCTTCTTCAATATGCCCTTCACCAACATGCAGTGTTTCCTTGATTGAATTAGCTCTCACACCAATATTTGCGTCTAGAGCCTTTGCATTGAGGGCTATCTGAAAACGGCTGTGGCGCTGAAGTTGCCTGTGAATGTGGAGTTGGTGGCATGTGAAACCCGCATGTGGAACATTCGTTTGTGTGGGATGCTCTACCAGGTTCATTCCTAGATAATGCATTCAAAGGGCACTAAACATAGAGTGTGAAAACTGAGTTTCCTTGAGAGCTGCTTGGAAGCCTGATGGTGTGTGAAGTTAGTGAGCCAAATGGAGTTGTTCTCCCACAAGAGCCATTCGGCTGATCCTTCTTCAATATGCCCTTCACCAACATGTAGAGTTTCCTTGATTGAATTAGCTCTCACACCAATATTTGCGTCTAGAGCCTTTGCATTGAGGGCTATCTGAAAACGGCTGTGGCGCTGAAGTTGCCTGTGAATGTGGAGTTGGTGGCATGTGAAACCCGCATGTGGAGCATTCGTTTGTGTGGGATGCTCTACCAGGTTCATTCCTAGATAATGCACTCAAAGGGCACTAAGCATAGAGTGTGAAAACTGAGTTTCCTTGAGAGCTGCTTGGAAGCCTGATGGTGTGTGAAGTTAGTGAGCCAAATGGAGTTGTTCTCCCACAAGAACCACTCGGCTGATCCTTCTTCAATATGCCCTTCACCAACATGCAGTGTTTCCTTGATTGAATTAGCTCTCACACCAATATTTGCGTCTAGAGCCTTTGCATTGAGGGCTATCTGAAAACGGCTGTGGCGCTGAAGTTGCCTGTGAATGTGGAGTTGGTGGCATGTGAAACCCGCATGTGGAGCATTCGTTTGTGTGGGATGCTCTACCAGGTTCATTTCAGTCCTAGCCATACAAAGGGCACTAAGCATAGAGTGTGAAAACTGAGTTTCCTTGAGAGCTGTTTGGAAGCCTGATGGTGTGTGAAGTTAGTGAGCCAAATGGAGTTGTTCTCCCACAAGAACCATTCGGCTGATCCTTCTTCAATATGCCCTTCACCAACATGCAGTGTTTCCTTGATTGAATTAGCTCTCACACCAATATTTGCGTCTAGAGCCTTTGCATTGAGGGCTATCTGAAAACGGCTGTGGCGCTGAAGTTGCCTGTGAATGTGGAGTTGGTGGCATGTGAAACCCGCATGTGGAGCATTCGTTTGTGTGGGATGCTGACCAAGCTTCATTTCAGTCCTAGGCACACATAGAGCACTAAGCATAGAGTGTGAAAACTGAGTTTCCTTGAGAGCTGCCTGGAAGCCTGATGGTGTGTGAAGTTAGTGAGCCAAATGGAGTTGTTCTCCCACAAGAACCACTCGGCTGATCCTTCTTCAATATGCCCTTCACCAACATGAGGTGTTTCCTTGATTGAATTAGCTCTCACACCAATATTTGCGTCTAGAGCCTTTGCATTGAGGGCTATCTGAAAACGGCTGTGGCGCTGAAGTTGCCTTTGAATGTGGAGTTGGTGGCATGTGAAACCCGCATGTGGAGCATTCGTTTGTGTGGGATGCTCTACCAGGTTCATTCCTAGATAATGCACTCAAAGGGCACTAAGCATAGAGTGTGAAAACTGAGTTTCCTTGAGAGCTGCTTGGAAGCCTGATGGTGTGTGTAGTGAGCCAAATGGAGTTGTTCTCCCACAAGAACCACTCGGCTGATCCTTCTTCAATATGCCCTTCACCAACATGCAGTGTTTCCTTGATTGAATTAGCTCTCACACCAATATTTGTGTCTAGAGCCTTTGCATTGAGGGCTATCTGAAAACGGCTGTGGCGCTGAAGTTGCCTGTGAATGTGGAGTTGGTGGCATGTGAAACCCGCATGTGGAGCATTCGTTTGTGTGGGATGCTCTACCAGGTTCATTCCTAGATAATGCACTCAAAGGGCACTAAGCATAGAGTGTGAAAACTGAGTTTCCTTGAGAGCTGCTTGGAAGCCTGATTGGTGTGTGAAGTTAGTGAGCAAATGGAGTTGTTCTCCCACAAGAACCACTCGGCTGATCCTTCTTCAATATGCCCTTCACCAACATGCAGTGTTTCCTTGATTGAATTAGCTCTCACAACCAATATTTGCGTCTAGAGCCTTTGCATTGAGGGCTATCTGAAAACGGCTGTGGCGCTGAAGTTGCCTGTGAATGTGGAGTTGGTGGCATGTGAAACCCGCATGTGGAGCATTCGTTTGTGTGGGATGCTGACCAAGCTTCATTTCAGTCCTAGGCGCACATAGAGCACTAAGCATAGAGTGTGAAAACTGAGTTTCCTTGAGAGCTGCTTGGAAGCCTGATGGTGTGTGAAGTTAGTGAGCCAAATGGAGTTGTTCTCCGCACAAGAACCACTCGGCTGATCCTTCTTCAATATGCCCTTCACCAACATGAGGTGTTTCCTTGATTGAATTAGCTCTCACACCATATTTGCGTCTAGAGCCTTTGCATTGAGGGCTATCTGAAAACGGCTGTGGCGCTGAAGTTGCCTTTGAATGTGGAGTTGGTGGCATGTGAAACCCGCATGTGGAGCATTCGTTTGTGTGGGATGCTCTACCAGGTTCATTCCTAGATAATGCACTCAAAGGGCACTAAGCATAGAGTGTGAAAACTGAGTTTCCTTGAGAGCTGCTTGGAAGCCTGATGGTGTGTGAAGTTAGTGAGCCAAATGGAGTTGTTCTCCCACAAGAACCACTCGGCTGATCCTTCTTCAATATGCCCTTCACCAACATGCAGTGTTTCCTTGATTGAATTAGCTCTCACACCAATATTTGTGTCTAGAGCCTTTGCATTGAGGGCTATCTGAAACGGCTGTGGCGCTGAAGTTGCCTGTGAATGTGGAGTTGGTGGCATGTGAACCCGCATGTGGAGCATTCGTTTGTGGTGGGATGCTCTACCAGGTTCATTCCTAGATAATGCACTCAAAGGGCACTAAGCATAGAGTGTGAAAACTGAGTTTCCTTGAGAGCTGCTAGGAAGCCTAATGGTGTGTGAAGTTAGTGAGCCAAATGGAGTTGTTCTCCCACAAGAACCACTCGGCTGATCCTTCTTCAATATGCCCTTCACCAACATGCAGTGTTTCCTTGATTGAATTAGTTCTCACACCATATTTGCGTCTAGAGCCTTTGCATTGAGGGCTATCTGAAAACGGCTGTGGCGCTGAAGTTGCCTGTGAATGTGGAGTTGGTGGCATGTGAAACCCGCATGTGGAGCATTCGTTTGTGTGGGATGCTCTAACAGGTTCATTCCTAGATAATGCACTCAAAGGGCACTAAGCATAGAGTGTGAAAACTGAGTTTCCTTGAGAGCTGCTTGGAAGCCTGATGGTGTGTGAAGTTAGTGAGCCAAATGGAGTTGTTCTCCCACAAGAACCACTCGGCTGATCCTTCTTCAATATGCCCTTCACCAACATGCAGTGTTTCCTTGATTGAATTAGCTCTCACACCAATATTTGCGTCTAGAGCCTTTGCATTGAGGGCTAACTGAAAACGGCTGTGGCGCTGAAGTTGCCTGTGAATGTGGAGTTGGTGGCATGTGAAACCCGCATGTGGAGCATTCATTTGTGTGGATGCTCTACCAGGTTCATTCCTAGATAATGCACTCAAAGGGCACTAAGCATAGAGTGTGAAAATTGAGTTTCCTTGAGAGCTGCTTGGAAGCCTGATGATGTGTGAAGTTAGTGAGCCAAATGGAGTTGTTCTCCCACAAGAACCACTCGGCTGATCCTTCTTCAATATGCCCTTCACCAACATGCAGTGTTTCCTTGATTGAATTAGCTCTCACACCAATATTTGCGTCTAGAGCCTTTGCATTGAGGGCTATCTGAAAACGGCTGTGGCGCTGAAGTTGCCTGTGAATGTGGAGTTGGTGGCATGTGAAACCCGCATGTGGAGCATTCGTTTGTGTGGGATGCTCTACCATCCTCATTCCTAGATAATGCACTCAAAGGGCACTAAGCATAGAGTGTGAAAACTGAGTTTCCTTGAGAGCTGCTTGGAAGCCTGATGGTGTGTGAAGTTAGTGAGCCAAATGGAGTAGTTCTCCCACAAGAACCACTTGGCTGATCCTTCTTCAATATGCCCTTCACCAACATGCAGTGTTTCCTTGATTGAATTAGCTCTCACACCAATATTTGCGTCTAGAGCCTTTGCATTGAGGGCTATCTGAAAACGGCTGTGGCGCTGAAGTTGCCTGTGAATGTGGAGTTGGTGGCATGTGAAACCCGCATGTGGAGCATTCGTTTGTGTGGGATGCTCTACCAGGTTCATTCCTAGATAATGCACTCAAAGGGCACTAAGCATAGAGTGTGAAAACTGAGTTTCCTTGAGAGCTGCTTGGAAGCCTGATGGTGTGTGAAGTTAGTGACCCAAATGGAGTTGTTCTCCCACAAGAACCACTCGGCTGATCCTTCTTCAATATGCCCTTCACCAACATGCAGTGTTTCCTTGATTGAATTAGCTCTCACACCAATATTTGCGTCTAGAGCCTTTGCATTGAGGGCTATCTGAAAACAGCTGTGGCGCTGAAGTTGACTGTGAATGTGGAGTTGGTGGCATGTGAAACCCGCATGTGGAACATTCGTTTGTGTGGGATGCTCTACCAGGTTCATTCCTAGATAATGCACTCAAAGGGCACTAAGCATAGAGTGTGAAAACTGAATTTCCTTGAGAGCTGCTTGGAAGCCTGATGGTGTGTGAAGTTAGTGAGCCAAATGGAGTTGTTCTCCCACAAGAACCACTCGGCTGATCCTTCTTCAATATGCCCTTCACCAACATGCAGTGTTTCCTTGATTGAATTAGCTCTCACACCAATATTTGCGTGTAGAGCCTTTGCATTGAGGGCTATCTGAAAACGGCTGTGGCGCTGAAGTTGCCTGTGAATGTGGAGTTGGTGGCATGTGAAACCCGCATGTGGAACATTCGTTTGTGTGGGATGCTCTACCAGGTTCATTCCTAGATAATGCATTCAAAGGGCACTAAGCATAGAGTGTGAAAACTGAGTTTCCTTGAGAGCTGCTTGGAAGCCTGATGGTGTGTGAAGTTAGTGAGCCAAATGGAGTTGTTCTCCAACAAGAGCCATTCGGCTGATCCTTCTTCAATATGCCCTTCACCAACATGCAGTGTTTCCTTGATTGAATTAGCTCTCACACCAATATTTGCGTCTAGAGCCTTTGCATTGAGGGCTATCTGAAAACGGCTGTGGCGCTGAAGTTGCCTGTGAATGTGGAGTTGGTGGCATGTGAAACCCGCATGTGGAGCATTCGTTTGTGTGGGATGCTCTAACAGGTTCATTCCTAGATAATGCACTCAAAGGGCACTAAGCATAGAGTGTGAAAACTGAGTTTCCTTGACAGCTGCTTGGAAGCCTGATGGTGTGTGAAGTTAGTGAGCCAAATGGAGTTGTTCTCCCACAAGAACCACTCGGCTGATCCTTCTTCAATATGCCCTTCACCAACATGCAGTGTTTCCTTGATTGAATTAGCTCTCACACCAATATTTGCGTCTAGAGCCTTTGCATTGAGGGCTATCTGAAAACGGCTGTGGCGTTGAAGTTGCCTGTGAATGTGGAGTTGGTGGCATGTGAAACCCGCATGTGGAGCATTCGTTTGTGTGGGATGCTCTACCAGGTTCATTTCAGTCCTAGCCATACAAAGGGCACTAAGCATAGAGTGTGAAAACTGAGTTTCCTTGAGAGCTGCTTGGAAGCCTGATGGTGTGTGAAGTTAGTGAGCCAAATGGAGTTGTTCTCCCACAAGAACCATTCGGCTGATGCTTCTTCAATATGCCCTTCACCAACATGCAGTGTTTCCTTGATTGAATTAGCTCTCACACCAATATTTGCGTCTAGAGCCTTTGCATTGAGGGCTATCTGAAAACGGCTGTGGCGCTGAAGTTGCCTGTGAATGTGGAGTTGGTGGCATGTGAAACCCGCATGTGGAGCATTCGTTTGTGTGGGATGCTGACCAAGCTTCATTTCAGTCCTAGGCACACATAGAGCACTAAGCATAGAGTGTGAAAACTGAGTTTCCTTGAGAGCTGCTTGGAAGCCTGATGGTGTGTGAAGTTAGTGAGCCAAATGGAGTTGTTCTCCCACAAGAACCACTCGGCTGATCCTTCTTCAATATGCCCTTCACCAACATGAGGTGTTTCCTTGATTGAATTAGCTCTCACACCAATATTTGCGTCTAGAGCCTTTGCATTGAGGGCTATCTGAAAACGGCTGTGGCGCTGAAGTTGCCTTTGAATGTGGAGTTGGTGGCATGTGAAACCCCGCATGTGGAGCATTCGTTTGTGTGGGATGCTCTACCAGGTTCATTCCTAGATAATGCACTCAAAGGGCACTAAGCATAGAGTGTGAAAACTGAGTTTCCTTGAGAGCTGCTTGGAAGCCTGATGGTGTGTGAAGTTAGTGAGCCAAATGGAGTTGTTCTCCCACAAGAACCACTCGGCTGATCCTTCTTCAATATGCCCTTCACCAACATGCAGTGTTTCCTTGATTGAATTAGCTCTCACACCAATATTTGCGTCTAGAGCCTTTGCATTGAGGGCTATCTGAAAACGGCTGTGGCGCTGAAGTTGCCTGTGAATATGGAGTTGGTGGCATGTGAAACCCGCATGTGGAGCATTCGTTTGTGTGGGATGCTCTACCAGGTTCATTCCTAGATAATGCACTCAAAGGGCACTAAGCATAGAGTGTGAAAACTGAGTTTCCTTGAGAGCTGCTGGAAGCCTGATGGTGTGTGAAGTTAGTGAGCCAAATGGAGTTGTTCTCCCACAAGAACCACTCGGCTGATCCTTCTTCAATATGCCCTTCACCAACATGCAGTGTTTCCTTGATTGAATTAGCTCTCACACCAATATTTGCGTCTAGAGCCTTTGCATTGAGGGCTATCTGAAAACGGCTGTGGCGCTGAAGTTGCCTGTGAATGTGGAGTTGGTGGCATGTGAAACCCGCATGTGGAGCATTCGTTTGTGTGGGATGCTGACCAAGCTTCATTTCAGTCCTAGGCACACATAGAGCACTAAGCATAGAGTGTGAAAACTGAGTTTCCTTGAGAGCTGCTTGGAAGCCTGATGGTGTGTGAAGTTAGTGAGCCAAATGGAGTTGTTCTCCCACAAGAACCACTTGGCTGATCCTTCTTCAATATGCCCTTCACCAACATGCAGTGTTTCCTTGATTGAATTAGCTCTCACACCAATATTTGCGTCTAGAGCCTTTGCATTGAGGGCTATCTGAAAACGGCTGTGGCGCTGAAGTTGCCTGTGAATGTGGAGTGGTGGCATGTGAAACCCGCATGTGGAGCATTCGTTTGTGTGGGATGCTCTACCAGGTTCATTCCTAGATAATGCACTCAAAGGGCACTAAGCATAGAGTGTGAAAACTGAGTTTCCTTGAGAGCTGCTTGGAAGCCTGATGGTGTGTGAAGTTAGTGAGCCAAATGGAGTTGTTCTCCCACAAGAACCACTCGGCTGATCCTTCTTCAATATGCCCTTCACCAACATGCAGTGTTTCCTTGATTGAATTAGCTCTCACACCAATATTTGCGTCTAGAGCCTTTGCATTGAGGGCTATCTGAAAACGGCTGTGGCGCTGAAGTTGCCTGTGAATGTGGAGTTGGTGGCATGTGAAACCCGCATGTGGAGCATTCGTTTGTGTGGGTTGCTGACCAAGCTTCATTTCAGTCCTAGGCACACATAGAGCACTAAGCATAGAGTGTGAAAACTGAGTTTCCTTGAGAGCTGCTTGGAAGCCTGATGGTGTGTGAAGTTAGTGAGCCAAATGGAGTTGTTCTCCCACAAGAACCACTCGGCTGATCCTTCTTCAATATGCCCTTCACCAACATGCAGTGTTTCCTTGATTGAATTAGCTCTCACACCAATATTTGCGTCTAGAGCCTTTGCATTGAGGGCTATCTGAAAACGGCTGTGGCGCTGAAGTTGCCTGTGAATGTGGAGTTGGTGGCATGTGAAACCCGCATGTGGAGCATTCGTTTGTGTGGGATGCTCTACCAGGTTCATTCCTAGATAATGCACTCAAAGGGCACTAAGCATAGAGTGTGAAAACTGAGTTTCCTTGGGAGCTGCTTGGAAGCCTGATGGTGTGTGAAGTTAGTGAGCCAAATGGAGTTGTTCTCCCACAAGAACCACTCGGCTGATCCTTCTTCAATATGCCCTTCACCAACATGCAGTGTTTCCTTGATTGAATTAGCTCTCACACCAATATTTGCGTCTAGAGCCTTTGCATTGAGGGCTATCTGAAAACGGCTGTGGCGCTGAAGTTGCCTGTGAATGTGGAGTTGGTGGCATGTGAAACCCGCATGTGGAGCATTCGTTTGTGTGGGATGCTCTACCAGGTTCATTCCTAGATAATGCACTCAAAGGGCACTAAGCATAGAGTGTGAAAACTGAGTTTCCTTGAGAGCTGCTTGGAAGCCTGATGGTGTGTGAAGTTAGTGAGCCAAATGGAGTTGTTCTCCCACAAGAACCACTCGGCTGATCCTTCTTCAATATGCCCTTCACCAACATGCAGTGTTTCCTTGATTGAATTAGCTCTCACACCAATATTTGCGTCTAGAGCCTTTGCATTGAGGGCTATCTGAAAACGGCTGTGGCGCTGAAGTTGCCTGTGAATGTGGAGTTGGTGGCATGTGAAGCCCGCATGTGGAGCATTCGTTTGTGTGGGATGCTCTACCAGGTTCATTTCAGTCCTAGCCATAGAAAGGGCACTAAGCATAGAGTGTGAAAACTGAGTTTCCTTGAGAGCTGCTTGGAAGCCTGATGGTGTGTGAAGTTAGTGAGCCAAATGGAGTTGTTCTCCCACAAGAACCACTTGGCTGATCCTTCTTCAATATGCCCTTCACCAACATGCAGTGTTTCCTTGATTGAATTAGCTCTCACACCAATATTTGCGTCTAGAGCCTTTGCATTGAGGGCTATCTGAAAACGGCTGTGGCGCTGAAGTTGCCTGTGAATGTGGAGTTGGTGGCATGTGAAACCCGCATGTGGAGCATTCGTTTGTGTGGGATGCTGACCAAGCTTCATTTCAGTCCTAGGCACACATAGAGCACTAAGCATAGAGTGTGAAAACTGAGTTTCCTTGAGAGCTGCTTGGAAGCCTGATGGTGTGTGAAGTTAGTGAGCCAAATGGAGTTGTTCTCCCACAAGAACCACTCGGCTGATCCTTCTTCAATATGCCCTTCACCAACATGCAGTGTTTCCTTGATTGAATTAGCTCTCACACCAATATTTGCGTCTAGAGCCTTTGCATTGAGGGCTATCTGAAAACGGCTGTGGCGCTGAAGTTGCCTGTGAATGTGGAGTTGGTGGCATGTGAAACCCGCATGTGGAGCATTCGTTTGTGTGGGATGCTCTACCAGGTTCATTCCTAGATAATGCACTCAAAGGGCACTAAGCATAGAGTGTGAAAATTGAGTTTCCTTGAGAGCTGCTTGGAAGCCTGATGGTGTGTGAAGTTAGTGAGCCAAATGGAGTTGTTCTCCCACAAGAACCACTCGGCTGATCCTTCTTCAATATGCCCTTCACCAACATGCAGTGTTTCCTTGATTGAATTAGCTCTCACACCAATATTTGCGTCTAGAGCCTTTGCATTGAGGGCTATCTGAAAACGGCTGTGGCGCTGAAGTTGCCTGTGAATGTGGAGTTGGTGGCATGTGAAACCCGCATGTGGAGCATTCGTTTGTGTGGGATGCTCTACCAGGTTCATTCCTAGATAATGCACTCAAAGGGCACTAAGCATAGAGTGTGAAAACTGAGTTTCCTTGAGAGCTGCTTGGAAGCCTGATGGTGTGTGAAGTTAGTGAGCCAAATGGAGTTGTTCTCCCACAAGAACCACTCGGCTGATCCTTCTTCAATATGCCCTTCACCAACATGCAGTGTTTCCTTGATTGAATTAGCTCTCACACCAATATTTGCGTCTAGAGCCTTTGCATTGAGGGCTATTTGAAAACGGCTGTGGCGCTGGAGTTGCCTGTGAATGTGGAGTTGGTGGCATGTGAAACCCGCATGTGGAGCATTCGTTTGTGTGGGATGCTCTACCAGGTTCATTTCAGTCCTAGCCATACAAAGGGCACTAAGCATAGAGTGTGAAAACTGAGTTTCCTTGAGAGCTGCTTGGAAGCCTGATGGTGTGTGAAGTTAGTGAGCCAAATGGAGCTGTTCTCCCACAAGAACCACTCGGCTGATCCTTCTTCAATATGCCCTTCACTAACATGCAGTGTTTCCTTGATTGAATTAGCTCTCACACCAATATTTGCGTCTAGAGCCTTTGCATTGAGGGCTATCTGAAAACGGCTGTGGCGCTGAAGTTGCCTGTGAATGTGGAGTTGGTGGCATGTGAAACCCGCATGTGGAGCATTCGTTTGTGTGGGATGCTCTATCAGGTTCATTCCTAGATAATGCACTCAAAGGGCACTAAGCATAGAGTGTGAAAACTGAGTTTCCTTGAGAGCTTCTTGGAAGCCTGATGGTGTGTGAAGATAGTGACCAAATGGAGTTGTTCTCCCACAAGAACCACTTGGCTGATCCTTCTTCAATATGCCCTTCACCAACATGCAGTGTTTCCTTGATTGAATTAGCTCTCACACCAATATTTGCGTCTAGAGCCTTTGCATTGAGGGCTATCTGAAAACGGCTGTGGCGCTGAAGTTGCCTGTGAATGTGGAGTTGGTGGCATGTGAAACCCGCATGTGGAACATTCGTTTGTGTGGGATGCTCTACCAGGTTCATTCCTAGATAATGCACTCAAAGGGCACTAAGCATAGAGTGTGAAAACTGAGTTTCCTTGACAGCTGCTTGGAAGCCTGATGGTGTGTGAAGTTAGTGAGCCAAATGGAGTTGTTCTCCCACAAGAACCACTCGGCTGATCCTTCTTCAATATGCCCTTCACCAACATGCAGTGTTTCCTTGATTGAATTAGCTCTCACACCAATATTTGCGTCTAGAGCCTTTGCATTGAGGGCTATCTGAAAACGGCTGTGGCGCTGAAGTTGCCTGTGAATGTGGAGTTGGTGGCATGTGAAACCCGCATGTGGAGCATTCGTTTGTGTGGGATGCTCTACCAGGTTCATTTCAGTCCTAGCCATAGAAAGGGCACTAAGCATAGAGTGTGAAAACTGATTTTCCTTGAGAGCTGCTTGGAAGCCTGATGGTGTGTGAAGTTAGTGAGCCAAATGGAGTTGTTCTCCCACAAGAACCACTCGGCTGATCCTTCTTCAATATGCCCTTCACCAACATGCAGTGTTTCCTTGATTGAATTAGCTCTCACACCAATATTTGCGTCTAGAGCCTTTGCATTGAGGGCTATCTGAAAACGGCTGTGAAGCTGAAGTTGCCTGTGAATGTGGAGTTGGTGGCATGTGAAACCCGCATTTGGAGCATTCGTTTGTGTGGGATGCTGACCAAGCTTCATTTCAGTCCTAGGCACACATAGAGAACAAAGCATAGAGTGTGAAAACTGAGTTGCCTTGAGAGCTGCCTGGAAGCCTGATGGTGTGTGAAGTTAGTGAGCCAAATGGAGTTGTTCTCCCACAAGAACCACTCGGCTGATCCTTCTTCAATATGCCCTTCACCAACATGCAGTGTTTCCTTGATTGAATTAGCTCTCACACCAATATTTGCGTCTAGAGCCTTTGCATTGAGGGCTATCTGAAAACGGCTGTGGCGCTGAAGTTGCCTGTGAATGTGGAGTTGGTGGCATGTGAAACCCGCATGTGGAGCATTCGTTTGTGTGGGATGCTCTACCAGGTTCATTTCAGTCCTAGCCATACAAAGGGCACTAAGCATAGAGTGTGAAAACTGAGTTTCCTTGAGAGCTGCTTGGAAGCCTGATGGTGTGTGAAGTTAGTGAGCCAAATGGAGTTGTTCTCCCACAAGAACCACTCGGCTGATCCTTCTTCAATATGCCCTTCACCAACATGCAGTGTTTCCTTGATTGAATTAGCTCTCACACCAATATTTGCGTCTAGAGCCTTTGCATTGAGGGCTATCTGAAAACGGCTGTGGCGCTGAAGTTGCCTGTGAATGTGGAGTTGGTGGCATGTGAAACCCGCATGTGGAGCATTCGTTTGTGTGGGATGCTCTACCAGGTTCATTCCTAGATAATGCACTCAAAGGGCACTAAGCATAGAGTGTGAAAACTGAGTTTCCTTGAGAGCTGCTTGGAAGCCTGATGGTGTGTGAAGTTAGTGAGCCAAATGGAGTTGTTCTCCCACAAGAGCCATTCGGCTGATCCTTCTTCAATATGCCCTTCACCAACATGCAGTGTTTCCTTGATTGAATTAGCTCTCACACCAATATTTGCGTCTAGAGCCTTTGCATTGAGGGCTATCTGAAAACGGCTGTGGCGCTGAAGTTGCCTGTGAATGTGGAGTTGGTGGCATGTGAAACCCGCATGTGGAGCATTCGTTTGTGTGGGATGCTCTACCAGGTTCATTCCTAGATAATGCACTCAAAGGGCACTAAGCATAGAGTGTGAAAACTGAGTTTCCTTGAGAGCTGCTTGGAAGCCTGATGGTGTGTGAAGTTAGTGAGCCAAATGGAGTTGTTCTCCCACAAGAACCACTCGGCTGATCCTTCTTCAATATGCCCTTCACCAACATGCACTGTTTCCTTGATTGAATTAGCTCTCACACCAGTATTTGCGTCTAGAGCCTTTGCATTGAGGGCTATCTGAAAACGGCTGTGGCGCTGGAGTTGCCTGTGAATGTGGAGTTGGTGGCATGTGAAACCCGCATGTGGAGCATTCGTTTGTGTGGGATGCTCTACCAGGTTCATTTCAGTCCTAGCCATACAAAGGGCACTAAGCATAGAGTGTGAAAACTGAGTTTCCTTGAGAGCTGCTTGGAAGCCTGATGGTGTGTGAAGTTAGTGAGCCAAATGGAGCTGTTCTCCCACAAGAACCACTCGGCTGATCCTTCTTCAATATGCCCTTCACTAACATGCAGTGTTTCCTTGATTGAATTAGCTCTCACACCAATATTTGCGTCTAGAGCCTTTGCATTGAGGGCTATCTGAAAACGGCTGTGGCGCTGAAGTTGCCTGTGAATGTGGAGTTGGTGGCATGTGAAACCCGCATGTGGAGCATTCGTTTGTGTGGGATGCTCTATCAGGTTCATTCCTAGATAATGCACTCAAAGGGCACTAAGCATAGAGTGTGAAAACTGAGTTTCCTTGAGAGCTTCTTGGAAGCCTGATGGTGTGTGAAGATAGTGAGCCAAATGGAGTTGTTCTCCCACAAGAACCACTTGGCTGATCCTTCTTCAATATGCCCTTCACCAACATGCAGTGTTTCCTTGATTGAATTAGCTCTCACACCAATATTTGCGTCTAGAGCCTTTGCATTGAGGGCTATCTGAAAACGGCTGTGGCGCTGAAGTTGCCTGTGAATGTGGAGTTGGTGGCATGTGAAACCCGCATGTGGAACATTCGTTTGTGTGGGATGCTCTACCAGGTTCATTCCTAGATAATGCACTCAAAGGGCACTAAGCATAGAGTGTGAAAACTGAGTTTCCTTGACAGCTGCTTGGAAGCCTGATGGTGTGTGAAGTTAGTGAGCCAAATGGAGTTGTTCTCCCACAAGAACCACTCGGCTGATCCTTCTTCAATATGCCCTTCACCAACATGCAGTGTTTCCTTGATTGAATTAGCTCTCACACCAATATTTGCGTCTAGAGCCTTTGCATTGAGGGCTATCTGAAAACGGCTGTGGCGCTGAAGTTGCCTGTGAATGTGGAGTTGGTGGCATGTGAAACCCGCATGTGGAGCATTCGTTTGTGTGGGATGCTCTACCAGGTTCATTTCAGTCCTAGCCATAGAAAGGGCACTAAGCATAGAGTGTGAAAACTGATTTTCCTTGAGAGCTGCTTGGAAGCCTGATGGTGTGTGAAGTTAGTGAGCCAAATGGAGTTGTTCTCCCACAAGAACCACTCGGCTGATCCTTCTTCAATATGCCCTTCACCAACATGCAGTGTTTTCCTTGATTGAATTAGCTCTCACACCAATATTTGCGTCTAGAGCCTTTGCATTGAGGGCTATCTGAAAACGGCTGTGAAGCTGAAGTTGCCTGTGAATGTGGAGTTGGTGGCATGTGAAACCCGCATTTGGAGCATTCGTTTGTGTGGGATGCTGACCAAGCTTCATTTCAGTCCTAGGCACACATAGAGAACAAAGCATAGAGTGTGAAAACTGAGTTGCCTTGAGAGCTGCCTGGAAGCCTGATGGTGTGTGAAGTTAGTGAGCCAAATGGAGTTGTTCTCCCACAAGAACCACTCGGCTGATCCTTCTTCAATATGCCCTTCACCAACATGCAGTGTTTCCTTGATTGAATTAGCTCTCACACCAATATTTGCGTCTAGAGCCTTTGCATTGAGGGCTATCTGAAAACGGCTGTGGCGCTGAAGTTGCCTGTGAATGTGGAGTTGGTGGCATGTGAAACCCGCATGTGGAGCATTCGTTTGTGTGGGATGCTCTACCAGGTTCATTTCAGTCCTAGCCATACAAAGGGCACTAAGCATAGAGTGTGAAAACTGAGTTTCCTTGAGAGCTGCTTGGAAGCCTGATGGTGTGTGAAGTTAGTGAGCCAAATGGAGTTGTTCTCCCACAAGAACCACTCGGCTGATCCTTCTTCAATATGCCCTTCACCAACATGCAGTGTTTCCTTGATTGAATTAGCTCTCACACCAATATTTGCGTCTAGAGCCTTTGCATTGAGGGCTATCTGAAAACGGCTGTGGCGCTGAAGTTGCCTGTGAATGTGGAGTTGGTGGCATGTGAAACCCGCATGTGGAGCATTCGTTTGTGTGGGATGCTCTACCAGGTTCATTCCTAGATAATGCACTCAAAGGGCACTAAGCATAGAGTGTGAAAACTGAGTTTCCTTGAGAGCTGCTTGGAAGCCTGATGGTGTGTGAAGATAGTGAGCCAAATGGAGTTGTTCTCCCACAAGAACCACTCGGCTGATCCTTCTTCAATATGCCCTTCACCAACATGCAGTGTTTCCTTGATTGAATTAGCTCTCACACCAATATTTGCATCTAGAGCCTTTGCATTGAGGGCTATCTGAAAACGGCTGTGGCGCTGAAGTTGCCTGTGAATGTGGAGTTGGTGGCATGTGAAACCCGCATGTGGAGCATTCGTTTGTGTGGGATGCTCTACCAGGTTCATTCCTAGATAATGCACTCAAAGGGCTCTAAGCATAGAGTGTGAAAACTGAGTTTCCTTGAGAGCTGCTTGGAAGCCTGATGGTGTGTGAAGTTAGTGAGCCAAATGGAGTTGTTCTCCCACAAGAACCACTCGGCTGATCCTTCTTCAATATGCCCTTCACCAACATGCAGTGTTTCCTTGATTGAATTAGCTCTCACACCAATATTTGCGTCTAGAGCCTTTGCATTGAGGGCTATCTGAAAACGGCTGTGGCGCTGAAGTTGCCTGTGAATGTGGAGTTGGTGGCATGTGAAACCCGCATGTGGAGCATTCGTTTGTGTGGGATGCTCTCCAAGCTTCATTTCAGTCCTAGCCATACAAAGGGCACTAAGCATAGAGTGTGAAAACTGAGTTTCCTTGAGAGCTGCTTGGAAGCCTGATGGTGTGTGAAGTTAGTGAGCCAAATGGAGTTGTTCTCCCACAAGAACCACTCGGCTGATTCTTCTTCAATATGCCCTTCACCAACATGCAGTGTTTCCTTGATTGAATTAGCTCTCACACCAATATTTGCGTCTAGAGCCTTTGCATTGAGGGCTATCTGAAAACGGCTGTGGCGCTGAAGTTGCCTGTGAATGTGGAGTTGGTGGCATGTGAAACCCGCATGTGGAACATTCGTTTGTGTGGGATGCTCTACCATCTTCATTCCTAGATAATGCATTCAAAGGGCACTAAACATAGAGTGTGAAAACTGAGTTTCCTTGAGAGCTGCTTGGAAGCCTGATGGTGTGTGAATTTAGTGAGCCAAATGGAGTTGTTCTCCCACAAGAGCCATTCGGCTGATCCTTCTTCAATATGCCCTTCACTAACATGCAGTGTTTCCTTGATTGAATTAGCTCTCACACCAATATTTGCGTCTAGAGCCTTTGCATTGAGGGCTATCTGAAAACGGCTGTGGCGCTGAAGTTGCCTGTGAATGTGGAGTTGGTGGCATGTGAAACCCGCATGTGGAGCATTCGTTTGTGTGGGATGCTCTACCAGGTTCATTCCTAGATAATGCACTCAAAGGGCACTAAACATAGAGTGTGAAAACTGAGTTTCTTTGAGAGCTTCTTGGAAGCCTGATGGTGTGTGAAGTTAGTGAGCCAAATGGAGTTGTTCTCCCACAAGAACCACTTGGCTGATCCTTCTTCAATATGCCCTTCACCAACATGCAGTGTTTCCTTGATTGAATTAGCTCTCACACCAATATTTGCGTCTAGAGCCTTTGCATTGAGGGCTATCTGAAAACGGCTGTGACGCTGAAGTTGCCTGTGAATGTGGAGTTGGTGGCATGTGAAACCCGCATTTGGAGCATTCGTTTGTGTGGGATGCTGACCAAGCTTCATTTCAGTCCTAGGCACACATAGAGAACAAAGCATAGAGTGTGAAAACTGAGTTGCCTTGAGAGCTGCCTGGAAGCCTGATGGTGTGTGAAGTTAGTGAGCCAAATGGAGTTGTTCTCCCACAAGAACCACTCGGCTGATCCTTCTTCAATATGCCCTTCACCAACATGCAGTGTTTCCTTGATTGAATTAGCTCTCACACCAATATTTGCGTCTAGAGCCTTTGCATTGAGGGCTATCTGAAAACGGCTGTGGCGCTGAAGTTGCCTGTGAATGTGGAGTTGGTGGCATGTGAAACCCGCATGTGGAGCATTCGTTTGTGTGGGATGCTCTACCAGGTTCATTTCAGTCCTAGCCATACAAAGGGCACTAAGCATAGAGTGTGAAAACTGAGTTTCCTTGAGAGCTGCTTGGAAGCCTGATGGTGTGTGAAGTTAGTGAGCCAAATGGAGTTGTTCTCCCACAAGAACCACTCGGCTGATCCTTCTTCAATATGCCCTTCACCAACATGCAGTGTTTCCTTGATTGAATTAGCTCTCACACCAATATTTGCATCTAGAGCCTTTGCATTGAGGGCTATCTGAAAACGGCTGTGGCGCTGAAGTTGCCTGTGAATGTGGAGTTGGTGGCATGTGAAACCCGCATGTGGAGCATTCGTTTGTGTGGGATGCTCTACCAGGTTCATTCCTAGATAATGCACTCAAAGGGCACTAAGCATAGAGTGTGAAAACTGAGTTTCCTTGACAGCTGCTTGGAAGCCTGATGGTGTGTGAAGATAGTGAGCCAAATGGAGTTGTTCTCCCACAAGAACCACTCGGCTGATCCTTCTTCAATATGCCCTTCACCAACATGCAGTGTTTCCTTGATTGAATTAGCTCTCACACCAATATTTGCATCTAGAGCCTTTGCATTGAGGGCTATCTGAAAACGGCTGTGGCGCTGAAGTTGCCTGTGAATGTGGAGTTGGTGGCATGTGAAACCCGCATGTGGAGCATTCGTTTGTGTGGGATGCTCTACCAGGTTCATTCCTAGATAATGCACTCAAAGGGCTCTAAGCATAGAGTGTGAAAACTGAGTTTCCTTGAGAGCTGCTTGGAAGCCTGATGGTGTGTGAAGTTAGTGAGCCAAATGGAGTTGTTCTCCCACAAGAACCACTCGGCTGATTCTTCTTCAATATGCCCTTCACCAACATGCAGTGTTTCCTTGATTGAATTAGCTCTCACACCAATATTTGCGTCTAGAGCCTTTGCATTGAGGGCTATCTGAAAACGGCTGTGGCGCTGAAGTTGCCTGTGAATGTGGAGTTGGTGGCATGTGAAAACCCGCATGTGGAACATTCGTTTGTGTGGGATGCTCTACCAGGTTCATTCCTAGATAATGCATTCAAAGGGCACTAAACATAGAGTGTGAAAACTGAGTTTCCTTGAGAGCTGCTTGGAAGCCTGATGGTGTGTGAATTTAGTGAGCCAAATGGAGTTGTTCTCCCACAAGAGCCATTCGGCTGATCCTTCTTCAATATGCCCTTCACCAACATGCAGTGTTTCCTTGATTGAATTAGCTCTCACACCAATATTTGCGTCTAGAGCCTTTGCATTGAGGGCTATCTGAAAACGGCTGTGGCGCTGAAGTTGCCTGTGAATGTGGAGTTGGTGGCATGTGAAACCCGCATGTGGAGCATTCGTTTGTGTGGGATGCTCTACCAGGTTCATTCCTAGATAATGCACTCAAAGGGCACTAAACATAGAGTGTGAAAACTGAGTTTCTTTGAGAGCTTCTTGGAAGCCTGATGGTGTGTGAAGTTAGTGAGCCAAATGGAGTTGTTCTCCCACAAGAACCACTTGGCTGATCCTTCTTCAATATGCCCTTCACCAACATGCAGTGTTTCCTTGATTGAATTAGCTCTCACACCAATATTTGCGTCTAGAGCCTTTGCATTGAGGGCTATCTGAAAACGGCTGTGACGCTGAAGTTGCCTGTGAATGTGGAGTTGGTGGCATGTGAAACCCGCATTTGGAGCATTCGTTTGTGTGGGATGCTGACCAAGCTTCATTTCAGTCCTAGGCACACATAGAGAACAAAGCATAGAGTGTGAAAACTGAGTTGCCTTGAGAGCTGCCTGGAAGCCTGATGGTGTGTGAAGTTAGTGAGCCAAATGGAGTTGTTCTCCCACAAGAACCACTCGGCTGATCCTTCTTCAATATGCCCTTCACCAACATGCAGTGTTTCCTTGATTGAATTAGCTCTCACACCAATATTTGCGTCTAGAGCCTTTGCATTGAGGGCTATCTGAAAACGGCTGTGGCGCTGAAGTTGCCTGTGAATGTGGAGTTGGTGGCATGTGAAACCCGCATGTGGAGCATTCGTTTGTGTGGGATGCTCTACCAGGTTCATTTCAGTCCTAGCCATACAAAGGGCACTAAGCATAGAGTGTGAAAACTGAGTTTCCTTGAGAGCTGCTTGGAAGCCTGATGGTGTGTGAAGTTAGTGAGCCAAATGGAGTTGTTCTCCCACAAGAACCACTCGGCTGATCCTTCTTCAATATGCCCTTCACCAACATGCAGTGTTTCCTTGATTGAATTAGCTCTCACACCAATATTTGCATCTAGAGCCTTTGCATTGAGGGCTATCTGAAAACGGCTGTGGCGCTGAAGTTGCCTGTGAATGTGGAGTTGGTGGCATGTGAAACCCGCATGTGGAGCATTCGTTTGTGTGGGATGCTCTACCAGGTTCATTCCTAGATAATGCACTCAAAGGGCACTAAGCATAGAGTGTGAAAACTGAGTTTCCTTGACAGCTGCTTGGAAGCCTGATGGTGTGTGAAGATAGTGAGCCAAATGGAGTTGTTCTCCCACAAGAACCACTCGGCTGATCCTTCTTCAATATGCCCTTCACCAACATGCAGTGTTTCCTTGATTGAATTAGCTCTCACACCAATATTTGCATCTAGAGCCTTTGCATTGAGGGCTATCTGAAAACGGCTGTGGCGCTGAAGTTGCCTGTGAATGTGGAGTTGGTGGCATGTGAAACCCGCATGTGGAGCATTCGTTTGTGTGGGATGCTCTACCAGGTTCATTCCTAGATAATGCACTCAAAGGGCTCTAAGCATAGAGTGTGAAAACTGAGTTTCCTTGAGAGCTGCTTGGAAGCCTGATGGTGTGTGAAGTTAGTGAGCCAAATGGAGTTGTTCTCCCACAAGAACCACTCGGCTGATTCTTCTTCAATATGCCCTTCACCAACATGCAGTGTTTCCTTGATTGAATTAGCTCTCACACCAATATTTGCGTCTAGAGCCTTTGCATTGAGGGCTATCTGAAAACGGCTGTGGCGCTGAAGTTGCCTGTGAATGTGGAGTTGGTGGCATGTGAAACCCGCATGTGGAACATTCGTTTGTGTGGGATGCTCTACCAGGTTCATTCCTAGATAATGCATTCAAAGGGCACTAAACATAGAGTGTGAAAACTGAGTTTCCTTGAGAGCTGCTTGGAAGCCTGATGGTGTGTGAATTTAGTGAGCCAAATGGAGTTGTTCTCCCACAAGAGCCATTCGGCTGATCCTTCTTCAATATGCCCTTCACCAACATGCAGTGTTTCCTTGATTGAATTAGCTCTCACACCAATATTTGCGTCTAGAGCCTTTGCATTGAGGGCTATCTGAAAACGGCTGTGGCGCTGAAGTTGCCTGTGAATGTGGAGTTGGTGGCATGTGAAACCCGCATGTGGAGCATTCGTTTGTGTGGGATGCTCTACCAGGTTCATTCCTAGATAATGCACTCAAAGGGCACTAAACATAGAGTGTGAAAACTGAGTTTCCTCCCCCCCCTTGAGAGCTTCTTGGAAGCCTGATGGTGTGTGAAGTTAGTGAGCCAAATGGAGTTGTTCTCCCACAAGAACCACTCGGCTGATCCTTCTTCAATATGCCCTTCACCAACATGCAGTGTTTCCTTGATTGAATTAGCTCTCACACCAATATTTGCGTCTAGAGCCTTTGCATTGAGGGCTATCTGAAAACGGCTGTGGCGCTGAAGTTGCCTGTGAATGTGGAGTTGGTGGCATGTGAAACCCGCATGTGGAGCATTCGTTTGTGTGGGATGCTCTACCAGGTTCATTCCTAGATAATGCACTCAAAGGGCACTAAGCATAGAGTGTGAAAACTGAGTTTCCTTGAGAGCTTCTTGGAAGCCTGATGGTGTGTGAAGTTAGTGAGCCAAATGGAGTTGTTCTCCCACAAGAACCACTCGGCTGATCCTTCTTCAATATGCCCTTCACCAACATGCAGTGTTTCCTTGATTGAATTAGCTCTCACACCAATATTTGCGTCTAGAGCCTTTGCATTGAGGGCTATCTGAAAACGGCTGTGGCGCTGAAGTTGCCTGTGAATGTGGAGTTGGTGGCATGTGAAACCCGCATGTGGAGCATTCGTTTGTGTGGGATGCTCTACCATATTCATTCCTAGATAATGCACTCAAAGGGCACTAAGCATAGAGTGTGAAAACTGAGTTTCCTTGAGAGCTGCTTGGAAGCCTGATGGTGTGTGAAGTTAGTGAGCCAAATGGAGTTGTTCTCCCACAAGAACCACTCGGATGATCCTTCTTCAATATGCCCTTCACCAACATGCAGTGTTTCCTTGATTGAATTAGCTCTCACACCAATATTTGCGTCTAGAGCCTTTGCATTGAGGGCTATCTGAAAACGGCTGTGGCGCTGAAGTTGCCTGTGAATGTGGAGTTGGTGGCATGTGAAACCCGCATGTGGAGCATTCGTTTGTGTGGGATGCTCTACCAGGTTCATTTCAGTCCTAGCCATACAAAGGGCACTAAGCATAGAGTGTGAAAACTGAGTTTCCTTGAGAGCTGCTTGGAAGCCTGATGGTGTGTGAAGTTAGTGAGCCAAATGGAGTTGTTCTCCCACAAGAACCACTCGGCTGATCCTTCTTCAATATGCCCTTA